>NW_027556402.1:163752574-163912574 GCF_003287225.1 Phascolarctos cinereus
CCATGGTACCAGCTGCGCTGGGGTTTGTATGAGATCACTGTGCTTTATTTCAATAGACTGCAGAGAGAGTTTACTTTCTAAGTACTGTCTTTTGCAGATGTGCCAGGGGAAGGATAATTTTACTCTTTATAATCACATGTAGAAAGCTAGTCCTTTTCTGAAACTTTGCTCCGCATGGTACTGCCTGATGAGTTACCCTCATCCATCCCAGACACAAATAAAAATGTATTTTCAGCCAGACTGCTTCCAAAGAGTATCTTCACAATATTTTCAAAAGTTCTTTTAATGATTATTACATGCACTTCTCTCATGGGGATCTACATATGAAAGTTGTTAAAAGAAAATACTGGATAAAAAAACAAATAAAATTAGAAGACTTATCTAAATTAGCCAAGTTCAAAGTATATGACGGGCTAAAGGTCTTTATCCTTGTTGAAATAAAGACGTCTCTCTTGTTAGTATTTTGTAAAGATACTATTTAAGAAGGTAGAAATTAGCAGTTTTTAAAGTTTGAAGAACAATGAAAACACCTATAAACATTGAAGAGATGATATTTAATTGGTAGTTAAATAAAAGAGAGAATCTCTCCTTGCAACTGGAATCTGCAGTGTAACCCTCTCCATCTTAGGGAAGGTAGCTGGATTATGGTAGCAAATTTTGGGGAAGGCATTAGTGAGTGGAGAGTCATCAATTTGTTCAGCTATTCTCCATTTGAGGCAAACCAACTTTTTTGCCATTTTGCTTTTTGTACCATCAAGAGTACCATAATTAATATTATACACATATACACACATGTATATGTGCATTATATATATGTATATAATATATAAAAATGTATACACACATGCATGTATGTTTGTATATATATATGAGTATGTATTATAAATAATATATATATGTATATGTGTATATATATATTACACACACACACACACACATATATATATATAAAGATAGATATCCATACATATTTCTATATCTATATCCATAGGCATACACATATAGGGATGTGTAGGAGTGTGTGTATGTGTGTGTATGTGTGTGTATGTGTGTGTGTGTGTGTGTGTGTGTGTGCCCAAGTAGTCTGGGAACCCAAGTCTTCTGGAAAACAACTTAAAATTTTACCAAGAAATTAAAAACCACTAATTTGTTCATATTTTAGGCACATAGATCAAGAAGATGAATGACAGCAAAGATGTCATGCCTAGGTAAATGGTGGTAATTAGAATTAGGGTTTTGCCCCATCATTCTTTTTGAGTCTCACTGCTATTTTTTTTCGATTGGCAAATGTGGTAACATATTTCTGCCAGCTCATAAGCTGTGCTCTTCAGATTGATGAGCATCTTATCAATCCTTTGTACTAACTACTCCCCCACCTACTTCCCCATATTTTCTCTTGTCCAGGTGGTAGGGCTGTTCAAAGACTTTTTACACAAATAAGTGGAATTAAAGAGCTAAGATGTCCTTTATAAACTATGAGGAACAAACCAAAAATGGCTTAATGACCAATTTCCCTGGGCATTTTTTTCCATTGCATGATCTTCTCATATGCTACAGTCTCAAATATTTTCTATAGGAAGTCTTGGTGAGTTCATTGTTCTCCTTCTATTAAAGGGTTGTGTTCTCTTCAGAGCAGGTCACTAGTGAAAGGGAAAAGAAATAAATCACCATATCTAAAGGTCAAATCAGACAACTAACTGATATGTTGTATGTCTTTAATTAGACTCTCCCTCACTGCCCTCACTATTATTTGAGATAGCTATACATTGTGTAAAGATATTTATCCTTTTTCCTTCTTTATACAGATCTAATTACAATATGTCTGATATATTTCTTATTATTTTAAGGTAGTGGGGTATGAGAGTTTTGTTGGGGGGAAAGCATTCTTTCCACTTACTTTGTTATATCTTGTGGTCTTTTTGTACCTGATTTAGCTAGCTGCTCTAGCTTAGAAATCTTTCCTGTCTTGACCAAAGCAATATATAAAGATACAACCAGGTGTCTAGTTGCAATCTGGGAACGGGCTCCTCTCATTTAGCCTAGTTTCATTTGGACCCATATCTCAGAATGACAATGATAATTAAACTTACTGATTGGCAGGGATGCAAACCCCTTACCATGATAAGGTAGGGATCAATGAAAACATGAACTAGGTAATGTAGCTTTACCCAACATGAACACATCATAGTAGAGAGTTCTGACAAGAGGTGATACACTGGAGAAGGAAAATGCAAACCACTCCACTCTCTCTGTCAAGAAAACTCTATGGACATTACTAAAAGATAAAATATATGACACAGGAAGATACCTATCAGGTTGGAAGATATCCAACATGCAACTTTGAAAGAATGGAGGAAAACAAAAAGTAGCTCCAGGACTGATGAAGCAACTCATCCAAAGGCAAAAGAAATCTTAGCTGAAGGAGTGTCTGGTGACAAAATCAAAGTCCAACTCTCTAAAGATAAATACTGCAAAAAAAAAAAACCCAAATAAACACAAAACAAAGACCTGGAATCTATGAATCAGGATGAGCTGGATGTGGTCTAACGGTAGATGGAAAGATTAAAAATAAACATCTTGGATGGCAGTAAACTTAAATGGAAATTTAATTCAACTAATCACTACATATACTACTGTGGACTAGAATCCTTTAGAAGAAAGCAGTACTTGAATGTAATCTAAAAAAATGACAGAATAACTTCTATTTGAATCCAAGGCAAACATTTCAACATCACATTAATACAAATTTATGCTCTAAAAACTGATACCAGGGAGGCCACAGTCGATCAGTTCTATCATGATCTATAATATCATCTAGAAAAAAAAATCAAAAAAGTCACCACAATCAGGATTACACAGGACCTTGAAGCTTCTACATTAAAAGACCACAGGGCGTGGAACATGACATTCCATAAGGCAAAGAAGCTTGGATTTCAGCCAAGGAGCAACTACCCAGCAAAAATGAGCATGATCTTTCAGGGGAGGAGATGGATATTCAATGAAATAGGGGGCTTCCAAATCATCCTGATAAAAAGTCCAGAGCTCAACAAAAAATTTTGTCTTCAAGTACAAGATTCAAGACATAAAAAGGTAAATGGGACAGAAAGACACAATATGTTGTTAATAAGGGCAAACTGTTTATAACCCTACAAGGGAAGATGACACTTGCGACTTTTGAGAACTGTATTGCTATTATACCATGTTAAAGGAATATACATAAAGGGGGTGGATATAAATTTACTTTAATGTAATGATAAAAGAAAAATCTAATCAAGTGGGATAAATAGACCCAAGTAAGTGGATTAGTCTGATCTAAAAAAATGTACTGAGAAAAGAGGAGGCAGACAAGGGTAAATTACATTACAGGAAAAGACACAAAATCCTATTACATCAGAGGGAAAGAAGGCAGGGGAATGGGCATTGTCTGAACCTTACTCTCCTCAAATGTGGCTCAAGAAGGGACATAACACAATCAGTTAGGTATAGAAATCTAACTTGCCCTATAGGAAGTAGGAGATAAAAGGGAAAAGAAAAGGGAGGGAAGACAGAATGGAGGGAAGAAGCAGCAAGGGTAAAGAAGAAGAAAAGGGAAAGGGTAACAGAAGGGAGGAAGGACTGAAGGAGGTGGTGGTCAAAAGCAAAACACTAGTGAGGGGGGGAAAGGAGAAAGGAGAAAGAAAAACATAAAAGGGGGAAAAAGAATGGAGAAAAAGACACAGATAGTAAACATAATTGTGAATGTGAATGGGATGAACTCTCCCATAAAATGGAACAGGATTGCAGAATGGATTAAAAACCATAATCCTACAATATGTTGTTTACAGGAAACACATTTGAAAAAGAGTGACACATACAGGGTAAAGGTAAAAGGCTGGAGCAGAATATATTATGCTTCAGCTGAAGTAAAAAAAGCAGGGTAGCAATCCTGATCTTGGACAAAGCAAAAGCAAAAATAGATCTAATCAAAAGAGATAAGGAAGGAAACTACATCCTGCTAAAAGGCACCATAGACAATGAAGTAATATCATTACTAAACATATATGCACCAAATGGTATAGCATCCAAATTCTTAGGAGAAGTTCAGGGAGTTACAGGAAGAAAGACAGCAAAACTATACTAGTGGGGGACCTGAACCTCCCCTTCTGCACTAGAAATCTAACCACAAAATAAACAAGAAAGAAGTTAAGGAGGTGAATAGAACATTAGAAAAGTTAGGTATGATAGACCTCTGGAGAAAACTGAATGGGGATAGAAAGGAATATACTTTTTTCTCACAGTACATGGCACATACACAAAAATTGACCATGTACTAGGGCATAAAAACCTCACAATCCAATGCAGAAAGGCAGAAATATTAAATGCATCCTTTTCAGATCATGATGCAATAAAAATTATATGTAATAAAGGGCCATGGAAAGATAGACTAAAAAATAATTGGAAACTAAATAATCTAATCCTAAAAAATGATTGGGTCAAACAACAAATCATAGAAACAATCAATAATTTCATTCAAGAGAATGACAATGAGACAACATACCAAAACTATGGGATGCAGTGAAAGCAGTTCTTAGGGGAAGTTTTATATCTCTAAATGCTTACATAAATAAAATAGAAAAAGAGGAGATTAATGAATTGGGCATACAACTAAAAAAACTAGAAAAAGAAAATTAAAAATCCTCAACTAAACACAAATTAGAAATATTGAAAACCCAAAGGAAAAATTAATGAAATAGAAATAAAGAAGCTATTGAACTAATAAATAAAATTAATAGCTGGTTTTATGAAAAAAATAAAATAGATAAACTTTGGTTAATTTAATTAAAAAAGAAGAAAACCAAATTACTAGTATCAAGAATGAAAAGGGTGAAGCTACCACCAAGGAAGAGGAAATTAAAACAATAATTAGGAATTATTTTGCCCTATATGCCAACAAATTTGACAATCTTAGTGAAATGGATACATATTTACAAAAATATAAATTGCCCAGATTAAAAGAGGAAGTAAAATACTTAAATAACCCCATCTCAGAAAAAGAAATTGAACAAGCCATTGATGAACTCCCTAGGAAAAAATCTCCAGGGCCAGATGGATTTACATGTGAATTCTATCAAACATTTAAAGAACAATTAATTCCAATACTATATAGACTATTTGGGAAAATAGGTGAAGAAGGAGTCTTACCAAATTCTTTTTATGATACAAATATGGTGTTGATACCTAAATCAGGAAGAGTCAAAATAGAGAAAGAAAATTATAGACCAATTTCTCTAATGAATATAGATGCAAAAATTTTAAACATTAGCAAATAGATTACAGCAACTTATCACAAAATAATACACTATGACCAGGTAGGATTTATACCAGGAATGCAGGGTTGGTTCAATATTAGGAAAACTATCAGCATCATTGAGCATATCAACACAAAACCAACAGAAACCACATGATCATCTCAATAGATGCAGAAAAAGCTTTTGAAAATACAACACCCATTCCTATTAAAAACACTAGAAAGCATAGGTATAAATGGAGTCTTCCTTAAAATAATAAATAGCATTATCTAAAACCTTCAGCAAGCATTATATGTAATGGGGACAGGCTAGAAGCATTTCCAATAAGATCGGGGTGAAACAAGGATGTCCATTATCACCACTGTTATTCAATATTGTACTGGAAATTAGCTTTAGCAATAAGAGAAGAAAAAGAAATTGAAGGCATTAGAATAGGCAAAGAAGAAACAAAGCTATCACTCTTTGCAGATGACATGATGATATACTTAGAGAATCCTAGAGAATCAAGTAAAAAACTACTTGAAATAATAAACAACTTTAGCAAAGTTGCAGGCTATAAAATAAACCCACATAAATCATCAGCATTTCTATATATTACCAACAAAGCCCAACAGCAAGAGATAGAAAGAGAAATCCCATTTAAACTTACTGTAGACATTATAAAATATTTAGGAGTCTACCTCCTGAAACAAACCCAGGAACTCTATGAACACAATTACAAAACACTTTTCACACAAATAAAATCAGATCTAAATAATTGGAAAAACATCAGTTGCTCATGGGTAGGCCGAGCTAATATAATAAAAATGACAATCCTACCTAAGCTAATTTACTTATTCAGTGCCATACCAATCAAACTACCAAAAAATTATTTTATAGAGTTAGAAAAATAATAACAAGATTCATTTGGAAAAACAAAAGGTCCAGAATATCAAAGGAACTAATGAAAAAAATGCAGGGGAAGTGGCCTAGCAATTCCAGATCTTAAATTGTATTATAAAGCAGCAATCATCAAAACTGCTTGGTACTGGCTAAGAAATAGAGTGGTGGATCAGTGGAATAGGCAAGACACAGTAGTCAATGACTATAGTAATCTATTATTTGATAAACCCAAAGACCCCAGCTTCTGGGATAAGAACCCACTCTTTGAAAAAAACTGCTGGGAAAACTGGAAAAGAGTATGGCAGAAACTAGGCATAGACCCAAATCTCACACCATATACCAAAATAAAGTCAAAATGGGTTCATGACTTAGATATAAAGGCTGATATAAGTAAACTGGAGAACAAGGAATAGTTTACCTATCAGATCTATGGAGAACAGAAGAATTCATGACCAAACAGGAGATAGAGAACATTTGAAAAGCAAAATGGATAATTTTTTACATTAAATTGAAAAGTTTTTGCACAAACAAAGCCAATGCAACTAAGATTAGAAGGAAGGTAGAAAATTGGGAAAGAATTTTTAACCAGTCTCTCTGATAAAGGCCTCATTTCTAAAATATATAGAGAATTAAGACAAATTTATAAGAACACAAGCCATTCCCCAATTGAAAAATGGTCAAAGGATATGAACAGACAGTTCTCAGATGAAGAAATTAAAGCCATCTATAGTCACATGAAAAAAATGCTCTAAATCATTATTGATTAGAGAAATGCAAAGCAAAACAACTCTGAGGTAGTACATCAAACCTATCAGATTGGCCAAGATGACAAAACAGGAAAGTGATAAATGTTGGAGAAGATTGGGAAATTGGAACGCTACTACATTGTTGGTGGAGTTGTGAAATGATCCAAGTATTTTGGGGAATAATTTGGAACTATGCCCAAAGGGATACAAAAATGTGCATACCCTTTGACCCAGCAATAGCACTCCTTGGGCTATATCCCAAAGAGATCATACATATCTGAAAAGACCCACATGTACAAAAATATTCTTTTTGTGGTGGCAAAGAATTGGAAATTGAGAGGATGCCCATGAATTGTGGAATGGCTGAGCAAGTTGTGGTATATGAATATAGTGGGTTACTATTGTGCTATAAGAAATGTTGAGCAGGCTGACTTCAGAAAAACCTGGAAAGACTTGTATGGTCTGATGCTGAGTGAAGTGAGCATAACCAAAAAACTTTGTACGCAGTAACAGCCATGTTGTGTGATGACTAAAATTGATAAACTTAACCCTTCTCTGCAATACAAGGATCTAAGACATCTCCAGAGGCCTCATAATGGAAAATGCTATCCATATCCAAAAAAAGAACTATGAAAGTTGAATTGCTATCTTCTTTTCTAATTCTGTGAGTTTTGTTTCCTCTTTCTGATGGTTCCTCCTATTGGTTTTAATTTTTACTTACAACATCACTAATGTGAAAATATGTTTAATAGGAATGCAAATATATAGCGTATATCAGATTGTGTGCCATCTTGGGGGTGGTGGGGAGGAAGGGGGAGAAAATTTTAAACTCAAAAGCATATAGAAGTGATTATTTATAAATCAAAATAAATTAGAAAAATAAATTTGAAAAAGCATACCCAAGATATTACTTAAACTGATAACCTAAAACAAAAGAAAAAAAAAGAAAAGAAATTTAAAAATGAAAATCTTTAAAGTCTTGTATGAGTGCATGGGGATGAACTCTCCATTTCTTATAATAGAAAAATATTTTGGGGAAATTATCTTTGCCAATACATTCCAAGTGTGAGGAAGCAAAATATCATCTGCAGTCATATGTGTGTATGTATGTATGTATGTGCATTTATAGAGAATGTGTGTATGTATTTGTGTATGTATATATATATATATATATATATATATATATTCAGGACCTGAGTATATTGCACCAAATACGAAACTTTCTAAAATCTTTGAAACAATTGAGCCATGATGGCAGAGTAGATAAAACACTCATCTGAACTCTTTTAACATTCCCCTCCAACTTTACAATAATATTTCAAATATAATTCTAGAGTGGTAGAGTTGACAGAAAGAAATAATGATGTGTTTTGTTTTCAGCCCAAGAAAGTGTATGACGTTGCAAAGAGAGATCTATGACTTTAGGGTAAGGTTAGCTCAGAGTCCATGTGGATGAAACCAAGTGGAAGTACTAGGAGATGGAGTCAGAAGGAGCAGCAGCTTAATGAGCTCTCAAGACAGAAGTGGTAAAGAGATGGGGCAATCAGTTAGAAACAGATTAGTGTACCACTGTGCTAGCAATGAATATATGACCAGACATTATTTTGGTACTCCACTGCCTATACTCTCTTCTGAGTCAAAATTTAAAAGGAAAAAGGGAGAACTTTTGGTCAAGAAGAAGTGGAAGCCCTCAGAAGCAGCATTGTTTCCTGCCCCAAGGGATCAGGAACCCTGAGAAACAGGATCATTCCACATGCCAAGGAAGAGGGGCGCTGAGGAGTAGTATCAGTTGAAATTCCAATGGGTCAGGGCCTTTCATGATTAAAGAACAGAATGCAGACCAAGAGAAAAGTGACCACACCTCTCCCCAGACCACACTACCTTGGAAACACTGCAAATTTCCAAATGCTAGAATTAGCTCTGAAAATAGCAGTTCAAAAAGTTTGAAAATTGAAACAGAACACTTCCTCCCCTACCACCACCACTTTGGGAACAGAGCCCAGCTTTAACAGAAAGTTCCAAATCAAGAAATAGAGGAGGAAAATGAGCAAACAATTAAAAGAAAATAACTTGACCATAAAAAAGCTACTATGGTGACAAGGAAAAACAAGAAACAATCTTAAGAGAAGACAATCAAGTAAAAATAGCCACAAGCAAAGACTCAAAGATAAATATAAATAGTACATAAGCACAAGAATTAACAGAAAAGTTAAAATGATTTTCAAAGTCAAATAGAAGGGGTAGAGGAAAAATTAGGCAAAGAAATGATAGCAAAGAAAAAAAAAACATAAGGTAAATAACAGCGTATTAAAAAAGAAAAAAATAAAGAAGAAAATAACACCTTAAAAAAGTAACTGGAAAAATGGGGGGGGAGGTGCTAAAAGTAACTGACAAAATTAATTCCTTTAAAAGCATAATTGTCCAAATGGGAAAAGAAGTGCCAATGTTTGCTGAAGAAAATAATTCTTTTAAAATCAGGATTGCTCGAGTGGGAGCTCAAGAATCCTGGAGACATCAAGAAATAAAAGTCAAAAGAATATATATGAATATATATATATATATTATATATGTGTGTGTGTGTGTGTGTGTGTGTGTGTATGTATATGTGTGTGTGTGTATATATATGTGTGTGTGTGTGTGTATATATGTATATATGTGTATATATGTCTATGGGTGTGTGTATACATACAATAAAATGTGAAATATTTCATATGAAAAACAATTGACCTAGAAAATAGATTAAGAAGATATAATTAAGAACTTTTGAACTACCTAAAATTAATGGTCAGAGAAAGAGCATAGAAGAAATTAGCAAAGAAAGTTGCCATGATATCTTAGAATGAGAAAGAAAAATAAAAATTGAAAGAATCCACCAATCCTGATCTGAAAGACATTACAAAATTGAAGGTAACAGGAATATTATAGCCACAAGCTAGAGCTCCCATGTCACAGAGAAAATGTTTCAAGCAGCCAGAAAGAAATCATTTAAATACCATGGAGCCACAGTAAGATGACACAGTTTTCCTCTAAAAGGATAAGAGGGTATAGAATATGATATTCTGGAAGCAAAAGAGCTGAAATTACAACTAAGAATAACCTTTCTGGAAAACAAAACAAAACAAAACAAAACAAAAATCTAAATGTGATACTTTAATGTGGAAATAGATATTTAATTAAATAGATAACTTTCAAGCATTCCTGATGAAAAGACCAGAGTTGAATTGAAAGCATGATTTTCAAATATAAGACACAAGAGAACATATAAAAGGCAAACATGAAAGAGAAATAATATGGAACTCAATACAGTTAAACTATTTGCTCTTTTATATCAGAGGATGATACATGTATCTTCTAAATATATCATTATTGGGGCAATTAAAAGTGTTTTACATAAAGGATATGGGAGTGAGTCAGTTATGCTGTAATAGTATAAAAAATGGATAGATAAGAAAAAAGGGATTTTCTGAGAGAAAGAGGAAGGGAGAGGAAGAATAGGGAAAAAATATCTCACAAAAAAGGGAAGAGATTTTACAGTGGAGGGGAAAAATTAGGAATAGGCAAGAAAAGCTTGAACTTCACTTACATCCAAACTGGTTCAAAGAGGGGATATATATATATATGTATGTATATGTGTGTGTATGTATCTACATACTCAATTTGTAAATAGAACTTTCTTACCAACAGTGAAGTGGGAAAGGAAGAGCATAAAAGAAAGGTGGGGTGATAAAAATGAGGGCAAATAAAAGAAATCAGTTGTCAGAAGGAAAACTGACTTCAGAGGAGCAGCAGGATAAAAAAGAAAGAAAGATAAACAGAAGAAAATGAGATGAAAGGAAATGTAGAGTTGTGAATCATAATTGTGAATGTGATAAAATCAACCACATATCAGAAGCAGATAGCAGAACAAATTAGAAACAAAAATCCAACAACATGTTGTTTATAAGAAATATATTTGAAATAGAGACACACACAAAATTAAAATAAGGGGCTGGAACAGATTCTATTTTGCTTCATCTGAAGTAAAAAAGGCAGGGTTAGCAATCATGATCCAGGCAAAGCAAAAGCAAAAATAAAAGTAAACCCAATTAAATGAGATAAAAAGGGAAATTACATCTTGCTAAAAGAAATCATAGACAAGGAAGTAGTATCAATAATAAACATATGCACTAAATGACATAGTATCCAAATTCTTAAAGAATAATGATAAATGAACTTACAGGAAGAAATATATAGTAAAATTTTACTAGTTGGCAACCTCAACTTTCCCATCTCTGAGTTAGATTAATATAACCATAAAATAAATCAGAAAGAGTTGAAGGAGATGAATAGAATCTTTAAAAAATTAGGTATGATAGACATCTGCAGAAAACTTAATCGAAATAGAAAGGTTCATGCCTTTTTTTCAGCTATGCATGGCCAATTTACAAAAACTGTGTGTTAGAAAATAAAAACCTCATAACAAAATGCAAAAAAGGAGAAAGATGTATTGCATAATTTTCAGAACATAAAGTACTAAAAATTACATTCAATAAAATAATTGTCAGACTACAGGTTAAAAATTAATTAGTTACTAAATAACTGAATCATAAAGAATGAGTAAAAGAATGCATCATAGAAACAGTAATTTCATTAAAGAGAATAACAAAAATGAGACATTCCAAAACCTGTGAGAAGCAGTTAAAAAGTATTTAGGTAAAATTTCATACCTCTAAACATCTACATCAGCAAAAGAGAGAAAGAGCACATCAATGAATTGGGCATGAAATGGAAAATAAACTAGAAAAAGAACAAATTAAAAATCCCCACTTAAACACAAAAATGAAAATCCTGAAGATCAAGAGACACTAACAAAATGAAATTTTAAAAGAAATTAAAGTAATAAAGAAAAGTAGAAGCTCATTTTATGAAAAATACAATAAAATAGATAAACCGTTGGTCAATTTAATTTAAAAGAATGAAAAAAAGATAATCATGTATTTCAAAAGTGAAAATAAGTGAATGTGCCATTAATGAAGATGAAATTAAAGCAAATTAGAATGTTTTGCCCAATTGCATAGCAGAAAGTGATAATCTAAGTGAAAGGGATAAACATTAAACACACACACACACACACACCCCACACACATACCACCCAGATTAACAGAAAAGAAAATATAATATTTAATAACTATCTTGGAGGGGGAAGAAACTAAACAAACTAGTCATAAATTCCCTAAGAAAAAATGCCCAGGACCAGATGGATTCACAAGTGAATTCTACACAAAATTTAAGGACCAATTAATCCCAATACCTTAGAAACTATTAAAAAAAACACATAAAGGAGTCCTGCTACATTCATTTGATGTCACGAATATAGTTTTGATGCTTAAACCAGAGAAAGCAATAAGAGGAAAAAAACTAGACCAATTTTCATGAATATGAATTCAAAAAATTTAAATAAAATACTAGCAGGGAGATTACAGCAATGTAGCACAACTATCATTCACTATGACCAGGAAGGATTAATACCAGGAATGCAGGGCTGGTTCTGTATTAGGAAAACTGTCAGAATTGACCATATCATTATCAAAAACAAAAGAAAAATATTTGATTATGTTAATAAATGCAGAAAGGACCTTTGAGAAAATATAACCATTCCTATTAAAAACACTAGAAAGCATAGGAATCAATAGAATCTTTCTCTAAATGGTTAGTAGTATCTATCTAAAGTGAGGAACAAGCATTATCTGCCTTCCCAGTAAGAGTAGGAGTGAAGTAAGGGATGTACATTATCACCACTACTATTAAATATTGCACTAGAAATGCTAGCTATAGCAATAAATGGGAAAAAATGAAGTAATAAAAATAGTTAATGAGGAAACAAATCTATCACTTTGCAGATGATATGATGGTATGCTGAATGAACCGTAGAGAATCAACTAAAAAAAAACTACATGAAGCTATTAACAACCTCAGCAAAGTGGCAGGATATAAGATAAACCCACATAAATAATTGGCATTTATATATAGTAGCTATAAAACCCAACAGGAACAGGTAGAAAGAGAAATTCCACTTAAAATAACTTCAGACAAAGACAATACTTGGAAATCTGCCTGCCAAGACAAACTTATGTATTATATGAACACAATCATATATATATAAACTTTTCACCCAAATAAATATTGTTCTATACGATTGGAGAAATATTAATTGTTCAGGGTCAGACCAAGCCAATAGAATAAAAATGACCATTCTACCCAAGTTAATTTACTTATCCAGTTCCATTTCAATCAAACTGCCAAATAAATAATTATTTTACAGAGTTAAACAAAATGGTAATAATACTAATCTGAAAAAATAAAAGGTCAATAATACCAAGGAAACTGATGGAAAATATGAAAGAAGGTGAGATACTACCTCACACTCCTCAGATTGGCAGTATCAAATTCAAACTATATTACTATATTGCATTTTTTTTAATTTTAAACTTAAATACAAAATGAGGAAAGTAAGAGAAAAAAATTACCATGTACACACACAACAGAACATAGGAAAATATAGAAAATAAAACAATAAATTTCAATTTCAAGATAATTTTCATAATGAATATTACACATTGTTTTCAAATCTGCCCAGTTTTGCTTTGCTTTCTTCTTGGTTTTCTTTTATTTCGTGCTGTGTGTTTTTTACTTTCTTCCTCCGCCCCACCTCACTCCCACCTAAATAAGGATACAATTAAGCATGGAGATGATAGAAAGATAGATAGATAGATAGATAGATAGATACATAGATAGATAGATAGACAGACAGACAGACAGATACAGAGAGAGATAGAGATATTCTGAAGAGCTATGACAAAAAAAAAATTTATCCACATCCAGAGGGAGAACAGATGAACTCTGAGTGAAAGCTGGAGTGTAATTTCTTTTACTTCTTTTTCCTTTTTATTGTTTTTTTGTATGCTTTCTTTTGCAACATGTCTAATACGGAAATGTTTTCCATGACCTTACGTGTATAGCTGAAACAAAATTGCTTGTCTTCTCAAAAAGAAGTGGGAGATAGAATATTTGCAACTTAAAATAAAGTTATTTTATTATTTTTTCTTTTTTTGATTAATTAATTAATTTTTAATTTTCAACATTCACTTCCACAAGATTTTGAGTTCCAAATTTTCTCCCCATCTCATCCCTCCCGCCCACCCCAAGATGGCATGCATTCTGAATACCTCTTCTCCTAATCTGCCCTCCCTTCTATCCCCCCTTCTCTTATCCCCTTCCCCTTCGATTTTCGTGTAGGGCAGGATAGATTTCTATACTCCATTTCCGGTATATCTTATTTCCCAGTTGCATGTGAAAACAATTTTTTTTAACTTTTGTTTTTAAAATTTTGGGTTCCCAATTTTCTCCCTTCCTCTCTCCCCACCCACCCTCAATGAGAAGGCAAGGAACTTGATACAGGTTATACATGTGTAGTCATGCCAAACACTTCCATAATACTCATGTTGTGAAAAACTAAGTATATTTCCCTTCACTGCATCCTGCCTGCTATTTATTCTCTTATTTCTTTTGACCCTTTCCCTCATTAGAAGTGTTTGCTTCAGATTACCCTCTCCCCCAGCTTGTCCTTCCCTCTATCATCCTCCTGCTCTTTTGTCCCCTTCCCCCCCCATTTTTCTATAGGGTAAGACATATTTCCATACCCAATTGAGTGTGTATGTTATTCTCTCCGTAAGCCAAATCCAATGAGAATAAGATTCACTCCTTCCCTCTCAACTTCCCCCATTTCCCCTCCACTGTAAAAGCATTTTCTTGTCCATTCTTGTCTCCCTTTCTCTTTTTCCCAGTATAATCCTCTGTCACCCCTTAATTTCATTCTCCATGTATCACCCCATCATCTTCAACTCACCCTGTGCCTTCTATCTATCTAGACACATACATATATTTTTTTTCCTTCCAACTACTCTAATACTGACAAAGGACTCATGAGTTACAAATATTGTCTTTCCATCCAGAATGTAAACAGTACAACCTCAATAAGTCTCTTATGATTTCTCTTTCCTGTTTACCTCTTCATGTTCCCATTGACTCTTGTATCTGAAAGTTAAATATTCTATTCAGCTCTGGTCTTTTCATCAAGAATGCTTAAAAGTCCTCTATTTCACTGACTGTCAATTTTTCCCCTGAAGGATTGTACTCAGTTTTGGTGGGTAGGTGATTCTTGGTTGTAATCCTATCTCCTTTACCCTCCAGAACATCATATTCCAAGCCCTGTGTTCCCTTAATATAGAAGTTGCTAAATCCTGTGTTAACTTGATTGTGTTTCCACAACACTTGAATTGTTCCTTTCTGGCTGCTTGTAATATTTTCCCCTTGACCTGGGAACTCTGGAATTTGTCTACAATATTCCTAGGAGTTTTCCTTTGGGGATCTCTTTCAGGATTCTTTCAATTTCTATTTTGCCCTATGGTTCTAAAATAGCAGGGCAGTTTTCCTTGATAATTTCTTGAAAGATGATATCTTGGCTCTCTTTTTGATCATGGCTTTCAGTTAGTCCAATAATTTTTAAATTATCTCTCCCGGATCTATTTTCCAGGTCAGTTCTTTTCCAACGAGATATTTCACATTGTTTTCTTTTTTTTTTTTCATTCTTTTAGATTTTTTTTACATTGTCTTGATTTCTCATAAAGTCACTAGATTCCAAATGCTCCATTCCATTTTTCAGGAAGTGTTTTTCTTCAGTAAGCTTTTGGCCTTCCTTTTCCATTTGGCCAATTTTTCTTTTTAAGGCATTCTTCTCCTCATTGTCTTTTTTACCCTCTTTTGCCATTTGGGTTAGACTATATTTTAAGGTGTTATTTTCTTCAGCATTTTTTTGGGTCTCCTTAGCAAGCTGTTGCCGTGTTTTTCATGATTTTCTTGCATCACTTTCAGTTTTTCATCTACTTCTCTTATTTGCTTCTCAAAATCCTTCTTGAGGTCTTTCATGGCCTGGGGCCAATTCATATTTTTTGGATGTAGGAGCTTTGAATTTGTTGTCTTCTTCTGGTTGTATATTTTGAACTTCTATGCCACCAAAATAAGATTTTATGGTCTGACTCTTTTTGTGCTGCTTGCTCATGATCACAGCCAATTACTTGAGCTATAAACACTTTCTTAAGGTAGGGGTATGCTTCCATTGTGGAGAATGTATTGTCCCAAGCTTTAGGGGTTTTGTGCAGCTGTTTTCAGAGATAGTTCTAGGGACATGAAAATTTTCAATTCTTCCAGGGTGCTATGATCGAGGGAGAGGTGTTTACTCCTTTCCTGGACTGTGCTCTGGTCTATGAGTAACCACAAGCACTCCTTTCTGCGTTGGAGCTGTGAAGAGGATTCCATTTCCACAAGCTCAACCAGGCTAGTGCTCCTCTTCCCCCAGGACCTCCATCTAGAACTCTGACTCAGATCCAAGCATGGGCAAAGCAAGAGAATCTTGCACCAGCAGAGCAATCCCTGCAATTCCCCTCTGATCAGCCACTAGATTCTTGATTTCCCCTCCGTCTGTGGGCTGGAAGCTCAGTAGGCTGCTGCCACCCCAGAGCCATGCTTGGGACCTGGGGCTGAGACCACATGCTTCTCTCTTACCACAGACACAGACTTTTCCTGCTGACTTTCTAAGTTGTATTTGGCTTTTGTGGTTTGAGAAGTCTAGAAACCACCACAGTTGCTATCGTTCAGTTCTCTGAGGCCTGTTCCAGGTTCACTGAGGCCTGTTTTGCCTGTGTGCCCATGCCGAACTGTGTTCCTTTCCCTGCCAGGTGCAATATACCTTTTTGATCAATCATCCAGGTTGTCTTTGGCTGGAAATTTGTTTCACTCTGTCTTTTTGTGTGTTCTGCTGCTTTAGAATTTGTTTAGAGCCAATTTTTATAGGTATTTGGAGGGGCTTGGGGGAGAGCTCAAGCAAGTCTCTGCTTTTACTCTGCTGTCTTGACTCACCCCCCAAAAAAGCCTTATTTTTTCAATATGTAATGGGAATATTTAATAAAACAAAAATAATAAAACATGTTATTTTTGTCTTAAAGGTTTAGAAAAGAAACCTAAGCAAGGCAAAGTTACATCATCCCCTGGTGCAATTTTTTATACATTATAGTAAATCTGAATGTAGCCTGTTTGAATGATTATTTTATTTTTTGTTATGTGTGTTGCTAATTTCCCCCCTTTCTCCTAAAGATCATCCTCTTTGTGTATTTTGGGAACTAAAAAAAGAATTTGGAAAGTACCTCTGTTTATAAATTCTATTGAATAGTTAATGTGCCGGGAAAAAAAATGTAACTGATAATACTTCAATGTTACCTAAAATACAGAAAAAAATTGCAAGGAGGAAAATGAGTAGATCTCCATTAAATTAAACTGTGATGTAAATTCATCACTGAAACATACACTGAAAGTAAGAAATAAAGAAATACTGGGATGTGTTAGAATGGTTAATAGCAATTAGAATGGCAATATTTAAGATAAATAAAAATTGTATTATTCAAGGATAAGAAATGAATAAAACAACATACTTTTGTATCAAATACTAAGCATGAAAATAAGCTGTAATGTAATTTACCCTTGTCTGCCTCTGCCTTTCTCAGTACATTTTCTTAGATGAGATTAATCCACTCACTAGATCCATTTAATCCACTTGATTAGATTTTTTTTATCACTACATCAAAGTCAATTATATCTACCCCCTTTCTGTATACCCCTTTAACATGGTCTAAGAACAATACAGTTCTCAAGAGTTACAACTGTCACTTTCCCTTGTAGGGGATGTAAACAGTTTGCCCTTATTAACAACATGTTGTGTCGTTATGTCCCATTTACCTGGAATCAAATTAAATAAGATCTCAAGCTATAACATCATATAATACCTTCCGTTAAATGGTACTGGGTTTCATTTTTTGAAAAATGGGAAAATATGAAGATACTCTTCTATATTCAAGATTACTGGAAAATTTATCTCCTTACTGAATATTTCCCATTGTGCTAAGAGTAAGATTTTCTATGCATTCTTTTTGAGATGTTATCACCATAACCAAAGGAAAATGAAGTCTTGGTACTTGGGGAACAAGATTCCAGGTTTGGAATCAGAGGAACTGAATTTAAGTCTTAGTTTTGCAACTATTCCCTATGCAACACTGAGCAAGTCATCTAATCTTTCTAGTTCTCAATATCTTCATCTCTTAAATAAAATCTTGGATAAAACAACTTATGAGATCCCTTCCAGAGCTAAATCTATAATTTCATATAAAAATATGAGCACATGCATTATCATAGAGACTAGGTCTGAAACAACTGTATAGTCTGCCTGGGTAGATGCCCATAACTCTGCTACACTTTGACTTCTTTGTTATTGTTGTCGTTTGTCCTTAGTTCTTGAAGAGGACCATGAAATCATGGATATAATGCCATGAGATTCAAGTGAATTGGATTTAAGGGAGGGAAGGCTGTGCAAAATCATCAGTCCCACTTTCTCTTCCTGAGCCATCTCGGTCCAGTGGCCAGATACAAATGAGGATGACTGGATATGGTCCCAAATGCAGTGGAAGACCTTGGGCTTTTAAAACTAAGATCGTTAGCAGGTCTCAATTCATGCAGTGATTAAGGTTAGGTAAAGAAAAAAAAATGAGGCAAAGAATGTCCTCTTAACCTAGTCCAGAAAAATAAAATCAAACTGGGAAGGGAAAACCTGGCCAAAAATAGGTCCCAGGCTAAACCCCACTTGGCCTTTGTGGGCTAGAATGGCATCAAGCTAGAATGAACTTACCTGGGCTGTAACTTTTACTGAGAATGAAGAAGTATATCATGAAATTTATATAATTATTCATGCTAACTAGGCAGTGATTTCTACCTAATATCTAAGTAGTAGTAGTAGTAACTAACACTTATTATGTGCCAGACATTATACTGTGTTTTACAATTATATTATTTTATTCACACAACAACTTGAGGAAATAACTTATTATCCTAATTTTACAAATAAGTAAACTGAGCAGAGTTATTTTTAAGTGACTTTCCCAGGTCACATAGCTAATTAATATCTGAAATTAAATTTATATTCAAGTCTCTCTGACATCAGGCCTAGCACTCTATCTACTGTACTATTTAACTATTAGTGTATCCTAAATTTGGGAGAATTCTGGGGCATGATACTTATTACTTTGGCCTACTTGTATCTCCTGGCATACCCACCTGAAAGCCAGTATTTCTTTTAAATCCATTCTATTCTTAGCACCATTCCCAAATCTCAACATCCCAATCCCCTCTCCAAGCTGTTGGAAATTTAGATATTACACAAATGATTTTGAATACATACATAAGACTCACACATACAACTTATAAAATAGCAAAGGTAGAGTATTTTTTAAAGAAATTATCCTGTGACTTTGAAGATCATCTAAATATGTCGAATATTCACTCGTGACAAATTTAAGCTTTTCTTTTCTTTTCCACTAAATGTGTATTTTGAATTATAAACTAATGATAACAACAAAAATAATAGTGATATAAACATCTCAAAGACCTGAATTTAATATTAGCATTTGTATTTTTATAAGGTACCTTAATAAGTGATGAATGTGTAAAAATCTAAATGAAATTCTGACATGTATATATTCCATACACAAGTTAAGTATTATCAGATATGACATGGAAGCTGTTGCTATATATGGCAAAATGAGTGAATAATGAGAGGAAAATTTGTTGTTATTTTTGTTCCTCTCACAAATCCCAACTTGGGATATTATTTCTTTGATAAAGCTTTCTGATCTTCTCCATTTAAATCCCAAAGTGCAAGTGATCTTTCTCTCCTTTTACTTACTTGCAATACTTTGTTTAGACCATTATGGTCTATTTATATGATTTGTATTAAATATTTTTTCTGGATCAAATAAAGCTTTCTGTATTATTTCATACTATTCCCCTTCATTCACTCCATATTCCAGTCACAGTACATTAACAATTGTTTTCCAGTATTATCTTGCTATCTCATACTTCTATGCATTCATGAAGCCTAGCCTCCATGTCTAGAATGACTTCCCTCCTTATTCCTGCTTCTAAGAATTTTCTTCCTTTGAGACTCAATTCAGGTGCTGTCAATTACATGAAACCTTTGTTGATCATGCCTCTACCCTCTACCCTTGATGATAGTGATGATACTTTCCTAGATTTTATTTATTTATTTGTTTATTTTTATTAATTTATTTTGATTTATCAACAATCATTTCTATAAGCATTTGAGTTTTAAGTTTTTATCCCCTTCCCCTTTCCCATCCCTCCCCAAGATGGCACACAATCTGATATCGACTATACATATACATTCCTATAAACATTTTCACCTTAGTGATGTTGTAAAGAAGAATTAGAACCAATAGGAGGAACCACAAGACAGAGAAAAGAAAACAAAAGAGAAGAAAAATAGCAAATAGTATACTTCACTCTACATTCAAATTCCATACTTCTTTCTTTCAATGCAGATAGCATTTTCTATCATGAGACCTTTGGAGATGCTATAGATCCTTACATTGCTGAGAAGGGGTAAGTCTATCAACATTAGTCATCCCACAATGTGGCGGTTACTGTATACAATGTTCTTCTGGTTCTGCTTACTATACCCAGCATCAGTTCACACAAGCCTTTCCAGGTTTTTCTGAAGCCTGCCTGTTGATCATTTCTTACAGCACAATAGCATTCAATTATATTCATATACCACAACATGCTTAGCCATTCCCCAATTGGTGGGCATTCTCTCAATTTCCAATTCTTTGCCACCACAAAAAGAGCTGCTATAAATATTTTTTGTACATCTGGATCTTTTTCCCATTTTTATGATCTCTTTGGGCTACAGCCCTACAAGTGCTGGTTCAAAGGGTATGCACACTTTTATAACCCCATCCAGCACCATATTAAACAACAGTGGTGATAAAGGACTTCCTTGTTTCACCTCCACTCTTATTCGAAATGCTTCTAGTGTGTCCCTATTACATATGATGCTTGCTGAAGGTTTTAGATAGATGCTACTTGTTATTTTAAGGAGGATTCCATTTATTCCTAGACTTTCTAGTGTTTTTAATAAGAATGGGTGTTGTATTTTGTCAAAAGCTTTTTCTGTATCTATTGAGATAATCATGTGGTTTCTGTTAACTTTGTTTTTCATATGATCAACTATGCTAATAGTTTTCCTAATATTGAACCAGCCCTGCATTCCTGGTATAAATCCTACCTGGTCTTAGTGTATTATTCTTGTGATAAGTTGCTGTAATCTGTTTGTTAATATTTTATTTAAAATTTTTGCATCTATATTCATTAGGGAAATTGGTCTATAATTTTCTTTCTCTGTTTTGACTCTTCCTGGGTTTAGGTATCAGCACCATATTTATATCATAAAAAGAATTTGGTAAGACCCTTCTTCACCTATTTTCCCAAATAGTCTATATAATATTGGAATTGTTCTTTAAATGTTTGATAGAATTTGCTTGTAAATCCTCTGGCCCTGAAGATTTTTACCTAGTGAGTTCATCAATGGTTTGCTCAATTTCTTTTTCTGAGATGGGATTATTAAAGTATTTTACTTCCTGTTATGTTAATCTGGGCAATTTGTATTTTTGCAAATATGTATCCACTTCACTAAGATTATCAAATTTATTGCCATATGGTTGGCCAAAATAGTTCCTAATTATTGTTTTAATTTCCTCTTCCTTGGTGGTGGATTAACCTTTTTCGTTTTTGATAGTAGTGATTTGGTTCTCTTCTTTCTTTTTTATTTAAATTAAATCAACCAAAGGTTTATCTATTTATTGTTTTTCTTTTTCAGAAAACCCAATCTTAGTTTTATTTATCATTTCAACAGTTTTCTTAATTTCAATTTTCTTAATTTCTCCTTTGATTTTCAGTATTTCTAATTTGGTGTTTAATTGAGGATTTTTAATTTGCTCTTTTACTAGGGTTTTTTTTTTCTGTATGCCCAATTCATTGATCTCTTTCCTTCTCTATTTTATTCATGTAAGCCTTTAGAGATATAAAACTTCCCCTAAGAACAGCTTTCACCTCATCCTATAAGTTTTTGGTATGTTGTCTCATTATTGTCATTCTCTTGAATGAAGGGTTTTTTTTTTTTATGATTTGTTGTTTGAACCATTCATTTTTTAGGATTAGATTATTTGGTTTCCAATTAATTTTTATTCTTTCTGTGGCCCTTTATTACATATAATTTTTATTGAACCATTATCTGAAATAGATAAATTTAATATTTCTGACTTTCTGCATTGGAGTGTAAGGTTTTTATGCCCTAGCACAGGGTCAATTTTTGTGTATGTGCCATGTACTTCCAAGAAAAAAGTATATTCCTTACTATCCACATTCAATTGTCTCTAGAGGTCTGTCAAACCTAACTTTTCTAGTATTATATTCACCTCCTTAGCTTCTTATTTTGTGGTTAGATTTATCTAGCTCAGAGAGGGGGAGGTTGAGGTCCCCCACTAGTATATTTTTCCTGTCTTTCTTCCTGTAATTCTCTGAATTTCTCCTCTAAGAATTTGGATGTTATACCATTTGGTGTACATGTTTAGTAATGATATTACTTCATTGTCTATGGTGCCTTTTAGCAGGATGTAGTTTCCTTCCTTATCTCTATTGATAAGATCTATTTTTGCTTTTGCTTTGTCTGAGATCAGGATTGCAGCACCTGATTTTTTTTTTTACTTCAGCTGAAGCATACTATATTCTACTTCAGCCTTTTACATTACACTGTGTCTGTCCTTCTGTTTCAAATGTGTTTCTTGTAAATATCATATTGTAGGATTATGTTTTTTAATCCATTTTGCTATTTGCTTCTCTTTTATGGGAGATTCCATCCCATTGCCATTCACAGTTATGATTATTATCTGTGTCTTTCTCTCCGTCCTATTTCCCCCCTATTTATGCTTTTCTTTCTCCTTTCTCCCTTTCCCTCTTCACTAGTGTTTTACTTTTGACCATAACCTTCCTCAAGTCTATCTCTCTTTTATTAGCTTTTTCCCTTTTCTTCCCCTTTACCCTTCCTACTTCTTCCCTCCTTTCTATCACCTCTACCTTTCCCCCCCCTTTCCCTCCTACTGCCTACAGGGCAAGTTAGATTTCTATACCTAACTGATTATGTTATTCCCTCCTTGAGACAAATCTGATGAGAGAAAGGTTCAAACAACACTCATCTTACTCCCTTCTCTCCCTCTATTGTAATAGGTTTTTGTGTCTTTTCCTGTAATGTAATTTACTCTTGTATACCTCCTCCTTTCCTTTTCCCTCAGTACTATTTTCTTAATTAGATCAGACTAATCCACTTACTTAGATCCATTTAACCCCTTGATTAGATTTTTTTTTATCATTACATCATAGTCAACTTATACCCAATTCCTCTATGTATACCCTTTTAAATGGTGTAATAAAAATACAGTTCTCAAGAGTTACAAGTGTCATCTTCCCTTGTAGGATGTAAATAATTTGCCTTCATTTATAATATGGTGTTGTTGTTGTTGTTGTTTTTCTGTCCTGTTTACCTTTTTATGTCTCTTTTGAGTCGTGTATTTGAAGATCAAATTTTCTGTTGAGCTGTGGTCTTTTTATCAGGAAGGTTTGGAAGTCCCTTATTTCCTTGAATGTCCATCTCCTCCCCTGAAAGATTATGCCCATTTTCACTGTTTAGCTGATCTTTGATTGTAATCCAAGTTCCTTTGTCTTACAAAATATCTTATTCCACACCCTATGATCTTTTAATGTAGAAGCTGCAAGGTTCTGTGTAATCATGACTGTGGTTCCATGATATCTAAATTGTATCTTTCTGGCTGCTTGCAGTATTTTCTCTTTCATCTGGTAATTTTGGAGTTTGGCTACTATATTCCTTGGTGTTTTCAATTTGGGATATATTTCAGGAGGTGATCAGTGGATTCTTTCTATGGTTATTTTACCCTCTAGTTCTAGAACCTGGGGGGAGTTTTCCTTCATGATTTCCTGAAAGATACTGTCCAGGCTCTTTTTTTCATCATGATTTTCAGGTATACCAATAATTTTAAAATTGTCTCTCCCGGATCAACTTTACAGGTCAGTTTTACCAATGAGAAATTTTACGTTTTCATCTATTTTTTAAAATTCCTTTGTTTCTGTTTGACTGGCTCTCTCTCTCTCATAGTCGTTAGCTTCCATTTGCCCAATTCTAATTTTTAACAAATTGTTTTCTTTTTCTACTACATTTTGTACCTTCTTTTCCATTTGGCCCATTTATTTTTTAAGGAGTTCTTCTATTTAGTAAGTTTTTATGCCTTCTTTTCTGTTTGGCCAATTCTGCTTTCTAAGGATTTGATTTCTACAGCTAATTTTTGTCCTTTCTTTTTCCAAGCTATTGACTCTCTCTTGCATACCTCTCATTTCTTTTCCCAATTTTTTTTCTACCTCTCTTATTTGATTTTTAAAATCCTGCTTGAGCTCTTCCAAGAAGGCTTTTTGAGCTTCAGACCAGTTCATAATTCCTTTTAAGGTTCCAAATGTGGATTTGTTAACAGTGTAGTCCTCTTCAGAATTTCTGCTTTGATCTTCATTGTTCCAATAATAATATATAGAATTTTTCTTTTTGCTCATGTTGTTAGCTTGTTTCCTGGCCTTTAAAAAAATTAAGTTATCCTGCTGGGGAGCAGGGGATAATGACCCAAGTTACTTATTCTGGGAGCCTAGGGCCTGGTCACTGGCTTTGTGTGCAAGGGCCTCAACTGCTGGTAGTTGGAAGCTGTAGGGTTCTGGACAGTTACCTGGAGTTGGGCTCAAATCAGCAACACTGGAACTCTGGGGTAGGATTGTGTAATCTGGCCTTTGGAGATTGCCTGCCCACCTGGGCCTTTCTTTTCCCTCCTTTTGCTTTCCTCATCTCCTTTCAGATGGATGTTTTGCTGCTGTATGATGTTTCTCAGCCTGGGGCCCTTGGACCACTCCCCAGAGTTTTGTTGAAGCACTGGGAGACTTGACTGCTGTAGAATACCAAGGCAAGTGGTAATTTTCTGAGCTGGTTTCCACTAGTTCCCCTGCCCTTACTGAGGTACTTGGGGAAGTTGGTGTTGGCCTTTGCCTGCTCCACCACCTGGGATTCAGGATTTCCCACTGGTGTGCTAGCTTTCTGGTGTGCCTCCCATTCTGTACTGTTCCCCTTCCCCCAGAGCAAGAAGACACTTTCCTGTTAACCCCTCAAACTACCTGGACTACTGGCCTGCTGCACCCTGTCTTTCTGCTGGTTCAGCTGTTGCAGGTTTTTTCCTGGGGCAATATATTCTGGGCTTTCAGAGGTTAATATGGGGATGGTAAGAGCAACTTACTTCTTATTCTGCCATCCTGGCTCCTGGAAGTGGAACCTGTAGATTTTTTTTTAATATACATAAAACTCTCCCTCACTCTATCATATCCTATAACGCATGATATTTATCCAATGTATATTCTATTTGCATTGTTGCAGTACATGCTTCTTAAGGATAGAGTCTCTGCCAATTTTTTTCATTATTTAAGCAATATCAAGCACAGTGCCAAGCACATAGTAAGCACTTACATGCTGCATTTTATCAAGTTGTACACAGGTATATCTTTGCCAGGTTTTAAACTTTTTGTGGGGATGGGAACTGTGTCTTATTTTAAACACATGTATGTACTAAATCTGTGTTGACATACAACTAGTCAGGCAGACCTTGGAATTATATTATCCATTAATATCTTCACTTTTGCTTGAGTTTACACAACTCAGTTCCATTCCATACCTGACTTCATTCCAAGAGCATGTCACACTTGTAATTTTCTGGACAGTGGGGGCTAAAAGATGAGCTCGTAAGATCATTACCTCTACATCATCAGCAAAGAGAAAATATGACTTCAGTGGTTCCCACATCTTATAAACTGATTCCTTAAAGAACAGAAGTGTGTAGTCAGACTTTGTCAGCTCAAAGTTAAGAAAACTACTCCATGGCACAAATGGCAACCTCCAAAGTGAGATGTATGTGGTCTCACTTTCTGTCTAAGCTACTACACACTGAAGCCCCCTACATTTCTTTCTTCTGACCTCAGTTTATATATTGGTCTTCAGATTGTCTCCTCTTCATCTGTAACTCACCTTCCTTGATCCCTATTACCCAACTTTCATATCCTAAATGTTTTCTTCATGATCTTAAGCTTAGAATTTTTAAAACACACTCAACTCATGCCACATCAACAAAGTGACATCCTTGGTATATGCTTGATGGCCGTGTCTTGGGCCTCTGGTGTCTCAACTTTATCCCTAACTCCTAACTCACCTGCCAAAATCCAAACATAATTGCACTTTACCTATTAAGATAGGACCAATTATCTCTTGTATGTCTGCTACCTAGTCATTGAAATGACAATTCTGTGGCTTTTTAAAACTGAATTGAGTGTTGGTAATAATTACTCCAAGAGGAGCATAGGATTTTAAAATTAGACCTAAAAGAAAATTTAGAAGCCATCTAGTCTAACCTCCTCATTTTACAGATGAGGAAAGCTGAAGCTAAGTAACTTGAGGTTAGGTAACTTGACAAAGTTCACAAAGGTATTTATTTTATTGGTAACTGAAAAAGATAAGTCTTTTATATGCAAATCTGTCATTTTTATATCACTTTAATGTTTGCACAGAATTTCCCTTACAAAAATGCAGTGAGGTTGTAATTGTATATGTAATTATTATCATTTTACAGATGAGGAAATTGAGGTTCAGAGAGAGATGAAGTGACTTGCCTGAGGTCATACAGCTTGGACATATCAATTCCAGGATTCAAACATAGATATTCTGTGTCGAGATCCACTATTATTTCCACCACTTTTCTGTTCCCCATATGAATTACAGTGTAGAGAATGGATATGCATAGGTAAAAAGTGACATAGCATCTGCTTTCTTGGAGTTTATACTCTAATATAGAAGCTTACAAGTTACATATGAATACCATCAGTTAATTTTGTTCAATTTCATTATCATATAATATGTTTGCAGTTTTCAATTGAGCAACAGAGTTCTAACAGTCGAATAACTACCTAGGAGAGCTCAATATCATACCAGTCATGACTTTTTTTAAAATTTGTATTTATGAAAGCTTGTGTAATAATTTTCTCATATAAAATGATTCTGGAATTTGAGCTTCACATTCATTAGGGTATTATGTTCTCCTAAGTTTAAAGGGAAAAAAACACATTTTTCCCTATAAAAACATTGTGCAAAAAATCCTTCTAAATTTTAATTAGCCATGTTCATAGTTTGCTGACACTTAAACTGTCTGGTGCTAACATTTTCAAGGCTTTAATTAACAAGTACAACAGGGTTTGCTTAATGCTATAATGTAGTTGAACATGATTTCGTGTATCTATTTTAATGCACAAATATTAGCTTAGAGCTATATATTTATATAAAAATTAAATATCTTTCCCAGTCTAATAATGTCATTGTGACTTCATTAGCATTCTAAAGTCCCATATAAGAAAAAGTGGTACTTTGCAAGTACCAAAACACTGATTCTGTATTTAAAAAATTATATCCATTAGCTTATACTTCTGAAATTATAGAAGAATAGTTAGTACTAAGGTTTTTATGTATTGATAATATATAGGGCGTGAATGGGCTGAGGAAAAATGCATAAGGATTCATTGGTATGTCTCAAATGCAGATAAGCAACCCTGATCTAGCCACAGAAAGTTTTAAAATAGGTGGCTTACATAAAGTCAGTCAATAAGTATGTATTAAGTAGTTACTTTGTCGCAGGTAGTATATTAAGCACTAAGGATATAAAGAAAGGCAAAGAACAGTCCCTGCCCTCAAGGAGTTCACAATCTATTAAGTAAGAAAACATAAAGAACTAAGCACAACAAATATCTTTATAGGATAAATAGGAAATAATCAACAGAAGGAAGGCTATCAAAAGTCAAAATCCATAATGATGGTGAGATTCTGCAAGTGCTCCTGTTCACAAACAACGTATTTACTGAAGACTGACTGTATTCAAGAAGTTGTGTTAAATTCAGCAATACAACGATAAAGCCAAAGATAACTCCTGCCCTCAAAGAGTTTTGGGATACTAACAAAACTTCTTAGTGATATCCAAAGTAACACACAATTAGATTGTTTATTGGTTAGACTTTAATCATGTAATCTACAAACGTGAAATGGCTGAAAAATGAATGTCTTAAACATAAAAAGTCATACAGTCAGATGAGCAGTAGTCAAACCTGTCTAGCCCATCTGCATGTATGCTTAAAGCAACTACTGTAGATATACAATGATCAGAGTTCAAAATTGAATAGCAAAAGGAAATAAAATTGGATCAGCATAGGGAAATTTCATAATGCTTTAAATGTCCCCTAATATGCTAAGTAACCAATAGGATATGGTATTGCTATATGACTGCAGGTAAAGTACTTTGATGATCTTGGAGGAAGTGACAATGCAAATAACACAAAGAAAAATGGACAGATGAGTACTGGAGTTAAGTGACAGCATGCTACCAGCAAAATGGTATAAAACAAATTAAGAATATGCATACCTATTAAAGGAGATGAGCTGGTCATATAGCAAAAATTTGGCATTGATAAAACAAATTGTCCACTGTGAACTCCATTTTTCAGAGAAATTCCTTTACAAAATAAGTAGATCCTTTATGGAGGATTTATGTGGAAAAAAAAAAAGATTTTAATCAAAGGTAAAGGCAGGAAGAGAAGGTGAAAACAGGATGAAGGGGTAACATGGGGAGGTATCTGGTCTACAGCAGCAAAGAGAATACTTATTCTATTGATAAAAGTACAAATTTGCCAAAATATGATTATTCCATCCAAATGACTTCTCTGCATTTAAAATATTTTAGTGCTTTTTTGGGGGTACTAAGAAAAAGATGAAAAAAATATGAGTTCAACCTAAGAAGAGGAAATGAGCACTAAAAGATTTTTTTAAAAATAATTTTAAGAATGGCAAATAGACCCTTAATTGTGATATAATTTTAGCATTGAATCATTAGGCTAGATCTCAATCCTACTTATTTTATTTACAAACTGTGTGACCTTAACGATATTTTAATTTCACCAGACCTTGTAGTTATCATTGGTAAAATGCAAAGCTGGGATAAGATACTTTTAAGGTCTCCTCTAGCTCCAAATCCATGATCCTATGATCCTTCCATCTCAAGACACCTTTCTGTTATAATCTGAAATTATAGAATAACTGAAATATTTCCAAGTTACCAATCACTTAGACAAAAATGAGTGTCCCCTCACTCTCAATTTCATCAGCACAATTTGTTAAGTCTCTTAACGAAACTAAGTTCAAACTATATTGCATTAAAGTTAGATTTTGTTTTTGTTTATTCATTTTTACTAACTTATTTACTCTATACAACTATAAGTTCCTGAAGGTAGGTAGAATGCCTCATTCATCTCTTTGACTTTCATAAAGGCTACCAAAGTATCTTGTTCACAGTACACACTTTTTAGATATCTGGTTGAACTAATGGCAGAATAGGAGCACAGAGTGAGGAAAGTCAGACATATCTTCAAAGGGTGATAAGTTTTTGTGATTATTTAAATTATCTACCTATAGTCATATCAACCTAATGTTACCCCAAACAACATCATTCATACACCATAGCAAAACCTTACTCTAAAGTGGCAGAATTCACTGTAACATTATGCAATTCCTAACTGTGCCAGTGGAATTAAGCCCATTATTACCCTCAGTGTGAGCTGGGCACAGTTGGAATTAGCTCTTGCATTTTCTTGGTAGGTTTCTGTAAAAGATTCTCTGTCCTTATGATGATAGTGCCATCTACTTCATAGTGATGCTGCCATCATCAGACATAGTCACATTTAAATCTTTAGCAGCTGAATCTAAGACTACCTCTGCACTAAGCATATAACTCATTCCTAGGCTGCTGGTGTCACTTGTTTGGCAGATGCTCTAAGTCACTTAACCTCTCAAGACATTAGTTCTTCCAAGTGTAAAATGAGGATAATAAGGTTACCTGCTGTACAAAGATGTTGTGAGAAATAATGAGGTACTTAGAAGTCCTTGGATGAAAGATATCCTAGAAGCACCAAATCTTTATTGCTACCCTCTGCTTGTTTGTTTGCTTTTCTTTAAACTTGAACATCTTTCTAATTCTTCTCTAAAATGTTTTCTCCCCCCTTCTTCTCCTCTAGGAAACCCAATCATTACTAGAAACTACATGTTAAAAGAATGTGGCTTAATTGCCTTGCTCTTTTCAGGATTGATTTACAAAAAATATTTCCTTACATTTATTACATTAGTGAAATGTAATCCAATGCGATTTTATTAAGGACTAGAAATTGAGTTGTACTTTGATTGAATGATTGATTTACTAGATATATTTATTGAATGACTGTATTGAGCTAAGCACTCTATAGAATACAAAATAAGCTGCTGTATTCCAAGTCAGTCACTAGGCGTTCACTCATATATAGTTGATGACATTTTAGAAGAAGGATTCAAAAATCCATGGATAACTTTATTGATGAAAAAAATCAAAGGAAACTATGAGGAATAGAATGCTATGAGAAAAGAAAAAGTTCTAGCTTACTTAATGTTTGTTGAATCATCTACAGCATTATTTTGGCAAAAAAGCCAGGAAATAGACAGCATATGTGTATAAATATGTGTATACATGCTTATAAATTGGTTTTATACATTTACATATAGCTATATGTAAGTGCATATATGCATACATGTGTATACACATCTGTACACATGTGAATACTGTGTAAATGTGTATATAAGTACATAGATGTATGTATATATGCATGTGTGTGAATTGTGTTGTGTGTATCATATGTGTGTGTATATGTGTGTGTATTCCATAAGCATTAGTAGGTGAGGCAACTAGGTAATACAGTGGATAGAGCAATAGACCCAGAGTTGAAAAGACATGATTTTCAAATCTAGCCTCAGATAGTTAATAGCTGTGCTCATTGTTTGTGGAATTGTAAAATGATCTGACCATTTTTGGAGAACACTCTGAAATTATGGCCAAAGACTTTTTAAACTGTTTGTGTGCTTTGGGCATAAGGGAACATTGTATAAAGTAACAGCATTATTATTTTAAGAATGACTTTGAGCAAGTAAGTTGTTTTATCTATTATAAATACCAAAATTACCTATAAAGGACATATTAAAAAAGATGTTATCTGCATCCAGTGAAAGAAGTGATAAATCAAAATATGTAGAAATAATTTCACATACGTATATACACACATATATTTAAGTATGCTGTGTGTGCATACATATATGTATGTTCATGTATGTATTTGTGTGTATGTAAAAGTATATGTGAACATGTGTATATAAACATGCATATAATATATGTACATGTGTATACCTAATTGTGTCTAATTGTAGTCATTTTTAGGGTGGGTAGAGAGAAAACAAAGAAAAAACAAATGATAATCTTGTTATATATAGGAAAGGAATAGAAAATTGTGCATATTAGAATTATAGTTTCATGTATAATTCTCTTTTTTTATTTTATTCTGTTATGGAAATGATTGTTTTGTTCCAAAAATTAAAAAGAAAAATTTTAAAAAGATAGCAATAAAGTGAAAGGTTTAAAAGAAAATAATTGCTTACATGACACACATAATGCTAGATTCTGAAGATAAAACATCAAAAAATGAAAGAAAAAACTCTCCTATAAAATAAAACATTAATTGCATTTGAAATTTTAATAGTTATTTGTTAAAGACTTTGTAGCATATAATGGAATCATTGTTTCTCTATATTTATATTTCTATTATTCAGCTTAATATTTCATTAGCTTGATGGTACCCTTATCTAAATGTTGGGTCATACTTAGGTTGCAGTCAACTCAAACAGTAGTATTCTTTCTGTTCCTCCCACCTACACACACAGACATACACACACATACACACACACACACACACACACACACACACACAGTGCAAACACTCTAACACTGCTTATTAGCCAATTCTTTCATATATTGTGATTGTACAGTTAATTTTTGATTATATGATAATAATAAAGGACATCCTTATATTAAGGATGGCAAGGACTACCAGGCTTCAAAAATGAGCAGAACACATCTTTATGGTTGCCCAATGAGACAAAAGAACACAAAATTAAAAAAAAATCCCTCCACTCATTATTTGTTGGCTTAAAAAAAAAACCTTTAGACTTGGTAGAGCAAATGTATACTTGAAGGGTCTCCTTCAACAATAGTTCTCCAATGCATTGTTAAAAGCATATATCTTTTTATATGTAATAACAGACAGTCAAACTCTGTTTATAATGTCAAGTGAGGTATAAACCAAGTACATATTTTCCTCCTGATTCTCCTTCTACCTCCCTGACTCTTCCTTCTCATTCACACTTGTTAATTCTTCACTCATCTTAAGCCCACTGTATATGTAAACAAAGCTTCTCAACTACTCCTTTTTTCTTGTTTTTTACCTCTATACTCTTTACTTAGTAATCACATAAACTCTCATTGGTTCAGTTACTAAATCCATGTAGATAACTCCCAGTTCTATAAATCTGGCCTTAGTTTATCACCTGAGCTCCAGATCCTTTGTCACCAACCACCTATTAGTCACTTCAAATTAGATGTCCCATAGGTATCTCAAATTCTACACATGTAGCAAGTTATTAAATTTCTTTATTATTGTCAAGGGAACCATCATCCCTGTAACTACCTAGATGCCCAACCTTAGTGTTATCCTTAGCTTCTTACTCTCAAATCACATATTCAATCAACTTCTAAATTGTTCCATTTCTACCTCCACAACATCTCGCACACACAATTTTATCTCTTTGCTCACATAGTCACCAACATAATTGAGGACATCATTACCTCTCCTAGATACTTGCAATAATCTTTTATTTCAATTCTTTTTCCACTTCAATCTATCATTCACATAGACATACATTTTTCCTAAAGGGCACATTTGATCATGTCAACCCCTCCAACCCCCCCTTCAATAAAGTCAGTGATTCTTTACTGTCCTTGGGATCAGATTTAAAGTATACTGTTTGGCATTTAAATCATTTGACAATATGTAGCCTTCATACCTTTTCAGTCTTCTAATGCATTACTCTCATTCACACTCTCTGTGCCCTAGAAATATCTTCTCTCTGCAGGAACTCTATTGTCCATCAATATGTGCTCTGTTGCTCAAATGTACTTTACATCTATCTCTTGGAATCCTTGGTCTTTTTAAATAGTCAGCTGAAGTACCACCTTCTACAAGAAGCCTTTCCTGTGTATTCTAGGTGCTATTGCATTCCCTTTCAAAATTATTTTTATGCTTTTTATACAAATATGTATATAATGCATATGTTAACATATGTATGTAATCTATCATACATGTACATTTGTGTAAATTCCATTAGATGTACATTATGCACATCCCATTAAAAGGTAAAATCCTTGTGAGAAGGGACCATTTCACTTTAGTTTTATGTACCTCCAGCACATATTATAATATTTGGTTCATGGCAAGTAATTAAATAATGAGAGACCAATTAGTGTTGAAATTATCTTTTCCTGCATGTCACCTGAAGGGGGGGCAGATTAGATATACTATTTGTCAAAAATACAATGTAAGTTATTAAGTTGAATGCAGATATTCACATATATGGATGGGATCTAGGGTACTAAGGAATTAAAGCAAAGGCAAAGAAACATAATCATGTAGTGAAGTAGACTGGCTAATCAAGGAATCTATTTATAAATGGAATTTGGAGAGAGATAAACAGTATTCTCGATTGAATACAATACTTGGTATTGGATGAATATTGAGAATCTGGATAATATGATACAAAGCAGAAAACAATAGCTCTTTTTGTTTTTTAAGTCCCAGTTTAGTAAGGTGTCCAGATATACTTCAGATAGTCATGTGGAGTAGTTCAAAGCTTTTTGCATATATACAGACATGCAAGTATATATGTGTGTGTGTGTGTGTGTGCGTGTGTGTGCGTGTATATATGTATATATGTATGTATGCATACATGCATGCATGTATACACATACACATATGCACACATATACACATGTACGTATGCATACATATATGTACTGTGTATACACACATATGCATATGTGTACATATATGTATATACATATACACACATATATACATATGTATACATGTATATGTATATGTGTATACACACACACATATACATGGATAGAATAAAGTATTAAGGAACAGGATAATACTTCTAAATAACTTTCCCTTGAGATTTTTGCCTTTCTTCCTTCCATTGATTTTAAATCATTTGAATTTGTTACTTAAAATAGGATAGAATTAAGGGAAACTTGCAGTTTATGGGTAGGACATTGTTCCAGAAAGACCCTGGCAGTTTATTGAAAGGGCAATCCCCTGAATTGATTCTGAAAGGTTACAAGTGATCTGAATTTAAGTTTTCTTAACCTCTATCACACGGAGTGTTGAGGGGAAAGTCCTTACTCCTCTGAGCAGGGAAGAAAGTGAAAATATACATTAAATGACTGTAGGTACTACTCATCTGCCTAGCTAGTCTGTGTTCCAAAAGATCTTTGTCCCTAAATATAAAGATTTTCTAAGAGAAGAGTCTTTCATAAAACAAGTTCTGAAGTGGACAGACTCTCTTTATGGGAAGAAATGTAAACTAAGTTTTATTTATTTTTTTATCCCCCCTTTAGTCCCCATCCCACAGTATGATACTAGATAGGTTATCTAGATTTGTTATGGCTTTTTCCATAGAAGATCTGAAACTCAAGCCTCTTGTCTCTGGGTTGAAAGAGAAGTGGTAAATCCAATTCATTTAATTATTACCTCTTTGCAGATCACTCTCTCTCTGTGTCTCTGTCTTTCTCTCTTTCTGTCTCTTTCTTTCTTTTCCTTCATCCCCCATATCTCTGGATATGTGTATTTACACACACACACACACACACACACACACACAGACATCACATCAAATATACACACATCACATATACACATAAAAAACAGGACTCATTATATTTGACACTCAACTCCCTTCCTTTCTCAATTTCCCTATTCTCTAAAGACTACTTTAATCCTCCCAGTAACCTGAGTTAAGTGTAGTATTATCTTTCCCTCCTCACTCTCCCTCACCTCGATATCCAATCAATTGCCAAATCCTTTCCTTTCTACTTCCACAGCATTCTTTTCTCTTCACTCACAAATTCATTACCCTTTCTTTCTTTCCATTTTGGAGTCATTGATATCCCATAATCTTCATTTGCACATATTTTCTTAGTAATATTCTACTCCTAACATAAAGAGAGAGAGAGAAGCAGACTTCATTTCACCAGCCTTCCTCTCTATTCCATCTGCCTTGTATCCTCCAGAAATCCAGAATCTTTATTCTGACCTCTCTCTAGTTCCATATTTAGGCTGGCCTTTTCTAGATTATCTCATCTCCAGACTTTTTCAATTCACCTCCCTTAAATCTCACTTGTCATGTGCTATGATAGCTAGCTCATATCACAAAAATTGTTGGGCCCAGTGATATCTCAAAAATTACAAAAATGATGGGTACCATCTCCCCATTTCCCAGAAATCATATATAATATGGCATCAAATGAGGCAATGTTTGTAAAGCCCTTAGCACAGTTCCTGACACATAATGGGTGCTTAATAAATGTTTATTTCCTTCCTTTTATTTAAAATATAATGCCTTATTTTGTCCCTCTATATTTATTTGCTCTGGAGTTTGGGCTTTTTTTATTTCATTCATTAGAAATATCTATCAGTGATTTTTTTATTTAACCTTATCATAAGCTTCATTGTAATCACAAGGCCAGATTCCTGTCATACTCAGCATTAGACTAGCCACAGGAACTATTCATGTATAGGTCTGTTAAGGACATACTAAAAAGCATTGTTCTGCCTTCTTACTTTTCTCTCTCTGACACTTGCCAGTCAGTACATATCTTTGCTCAATGGTGATTAGAGAGGCTTGGGGATAGGAATGAAAGCAGAAATACAAGCCATCTGTTTATCTGTACCATATGATATAATATGTTGTTGTTGTTGTTGTTTTTTGCAGAGAAGGAAACTTCTTCACTCCTAAGTTGATTCCCTTCCCCAACCTCCCCTACTTTTCTATAAGAGAAGTATTGGACTTCAAAAAGGAAAACAAAACAGAATAAAAACTGTAACTCCAATGCTAAAACACTACTAATTTAAGTCTTTAGGCCATTATGAGGATAGTGGGAAGGAAGAGCAATTCAGTTAAATTCAAATTAATAATTTCATTCATACTTTATCTATAGAGAAATGCCTCATGCATAATTCTATACAGATATAATTAAACTTTATTTTGATTTTTCCTGAAAAGCTAAAACTTCAAAGACATATTATCTAACATTTGTGTAGTTACTTATATTTATTTAGCAGTTTCCTGTTTATACTATATATATATATGTACATATATATGTGTATATATGTATATATACACACACACACACACACATTCACATATATATGTATGTATATATAATATGTGTATATATGGCATTTTATACCTATTGTCCTATCTGATGGTGTCCCAAAACAAATAGATATATTAGTGGACATGCAAAAGGGCCATCTATGCAGTGAGAGCAAGAATTAACCAAAAGGTAGTTTAAATTCTTTAACATCCTGAAAATTTGTCTTGGACAAATCTCTTAGCTTATCCAAGAGAATAAGCTTCCAAACAGTTTCCAATCTGCATTGGTAAAAGGAATTTCCTCATAGGAGTACTTTATGACAGGGAAATCCCAGGTTTTGGCCAAAACCAAGGCAACCTTGAATGAATCAATCCTTAAAATTAGATAATGAGGCTCCTCCCTAACTCCCTAATATAATGTCAATGAACTAAGCTAAAAGCCCCAAGCTTTTGGGATTTGCAGGAGTACATGACTAGGAGTTGCACAAACTAATAAATTATAGATGGGTTAAAATTTTTACCTTAATAAGGTAGTTACCACATTAATGAGATTATAGAAGCATTCAACTATGATGTAATTTTGGTCATTGATTTATATCTGGAAGAGACTATGAATTCATTCCATCTAATGATTTCAGTTTACAGATGAGTTAACTGAGGCTTAGACAAGTTAATTGACTGATCCTTACATCAACTTTGTGAGGTCAGTAGTCCAAGTATCAATGTTTCCAAAGTAAAGATGAGGATTAAAGTTTGCATTACTTTCCCAAAGTCACAGAACTAATAATTGATGGCCCTGAGAAGTCTGAAGAACTTTCCTCTACATCAGAGTAGCCTCTGTGCATATGTGCACATCTATGTAGAAATTATGTATATTCCATAAGAAGTAAAGTTTTACTAATAACAGCAACAGATTTCAGTAGTTTTGTTATTCCATGGTTTCATATACACAACATATACATCTGAGGAGAAAAAATAGCAGAGCTAAAAACAAAGAAGAACATCTAGTTCAGAATAGTGTAAGGCATTCTTCTATGTGACGTAGATGCCTGCACAAAGAGATCTATTTTGACAGGCTGGAGGGGGCCCCCCCACATTTGGCTTTATGTGTGAGTAAAAAAGCAATCTAGTCTGGCTTTAGTCTGCCTGTTTTAATCACCAGCTGGCTAAAACCACTAAACTATACATTTTCCTAGCAAAGATTACAGAGTAAAGAGCCCTAATCCCCTAACCACAGCCAGATTCTCATGAATTAATTCATTAGTTCATAAATAAATTACATCCTCAAACCTCTGCCTAAACTAATGTGCAGTCATTCATTTGCATCCCTTAGGGCATCTGAGTGTTAGTTCAAATTTCTTTAATTACTAATCAGCAACGTCAACATGGAACACATGACATTATATGCACAAGGAGGTGGAGATTAAGGGAACTCTAAGTACTTGATGGGCTCGTCACTCTCGTTGTAATCTCTTGGGATGGGAGTTGAAGAGCAACATTTTTCCCCCTTTTTTTACATTCTAAGTCATGTCACAAAATATTCAGTCAAGCAACATAAAGATGAGAGAAACCACCAAAGGCAAAAAGCAGGTTGTAAAGAAAATCTGTTTTTGTTTGGTTTTTAATAAATCTACATGTCATTAATTCTGAATATCTTTAGGGATAATTTGTATAGATATTTAAAGCTCTGACCTTAAGGTAGGTGAATCATGCTGAACTGAAAAAAAAAATCTAGATTGACCAGCTGTGTGTGACAATGACAAAGAAATATTTTCCTGCCTACTTGTCACAGAGTTTTGAACTGACCTCAGTGAACCAGGCACCCCAAACATTTTGTGCTGCCCTAGAAATCTGGTACTTTTAAAATCACAGCTCAGTTTTTCTTCTTGTATATGAGATTATGTGTGTATAATCACAAAATATACATGTGATTTTATTCATGGAGGGAGGTCTGGGTGAGGAAAACTTCCAGCTACTGAAAACTAGCACCTTGTTTGCAATTTATTCCTAAAGTGTTTACTTGAAACGCGAAGTACTTAAGTGGTCTACCTGAGGTCACAAGAGGCACATGAGTAAGAGGCTTGAGTTGAGCCCTCCCGAAATCAGTCAAGTCTCTAGCCACCATAGAGTACGCTGTACTGTACATTTATGTGTATAGATAAAACAATAGTTTCTATGTCTATCTCTAGCTAGCTATACTGTGTTCTTATATAGTAATTCATTTGGATCACTTTGGACACCTAAGTGTTGGTTAGGATTTCCTAAACAATAAGCAACACAGATGATTTGACTGCTGTAGTGAACTCCTTGTGTGGGAATTCTCTCCACTGCTACAAATCAGCAACTTGTGTTTGATTTATCATCCAAGAGAGAATGACTTGCTCATGGCTCCACAGTCAGTCAATTAGCATTTACTAAGCACATATTATGTGTTAGGCATTGTGCTAAGAGCTAGTAGAATAGAAATATAAAAATATATACAAAGAAAAAGACTGCCTTGTCCTCAAAGAGATGACAGTTCAATTAATGGGGATACAATATGCAAATAACTCTGTATACATAAGATATGTAGAGGATGAATTGGAAATGATCAACAGAAGGAAGGCACTAAGAATAAGGAGGATGGGAAAAGTTTCTTATAGAAGGTGGGAGGAAGCCAGGGAATCCATGAGGAAGAGATAAGGATGGAGAATACTCTAGGAATGGAGGACAATAAGTAAAATTGCTCATAGATTGGAGATAGTGTTTTGTGTGAAGAAAAAAAAATAACAATGTCACTGGGTATGGTGAGAGAAGTATATAAGAAGATTAGAATAGTAGGAAAGTCAGGTTATGAAGTGCTTTGAAAGCTAAAAATGATTTCATATTTGATCTTCCACATAAACAGGTAGCCATAAGTTTATTGAATAGGGGGTCATGTGGTCAGACTTGAATTTTATGAAGAGCAGTTGGACAGCTGAATCTGTCATGGATTGGAGTAAAGAGAGACTTGAATCAAGGAGATCAGCCAGTAGGATATTTTGATGTCCAAGCATAATAAGGTCTTGTAGCATTTAAGGGGCAATATCAGAGTAGGGGGTGAAGGGAGTGAAGACAAGTTATATTATGAAGACAAAATTGACAGGATTTGACAACAGATTAGATATGGGGAGGGGTGAAAACAGATGAGGATTGGAGGAGGACACTTATATTGTAAGCCTGGGTTCCTGGGAAGATGGTGATAACCTTGAAAGTAATGGAGAAATTAGGAAGATAAAAAAATTTAACAAAGGGAAGATAATGAGTTTAATTGGTGGATATATGGAATTTAAGATGTCTATAAAGACATTCACTTAAAGATGTCTATAAGAAAGTTGGAGATATGATGCTAGGGCTGAACAAGTAGATCTGAGAGTCATCTGCACAAAGATAGTATTTGAAACCATGGTAACTGATGAGATCAACAAATCAATATTACAGAAGGCAAAGAGAAGAGGACCCAGGACAGAGTCTTGGAGGGCCTTTTCTGTTAGTGGTCATGAAATTCCAGCAAAGGTGTTAGATGAAAAAATAGATAGGAGAAATAGTAGAAAAACCAGCAGAGAGTAATGCCATACAAACCTAGGAGAACAGGGTAATAGTTACTGTCAAAGATTGCAGGAAGAATGAAAATTGAGAAATGGTTACTGGATTTGGCAATTAATAAATGATCTACAACTTTTGAGAAAACAGTTTCAGCTGAGCGATAAGGACAAAATCTATACTGAACACAGTTAAAAAGAATGTGAGTGGAAAGGAAGTGGAGATGTCCATTGTATTTGTTTAACCACAAAACATAGCAGAGATTTGAGATGACAGCTTTTAGAGATGAGCAATTCAAATGGGTTGCTTTGTGGAAGAGGGAGATGTGAGCATGTTTGTAGGTAATAGAGAAACAACCAGGAGACATGGAACAATTGAACACTTATGATAAAGTAGGGATGACAGAAGGATTAATCTGCTGGAATAAGATAACTTAAGCATTTAGAGGAGTTTGCCTTGGCAAGGAAAAGGGCCACATCTTTGTGTGATATAAGGATGGAGGGAATAATGGAAGAAAGCATCTGAGTGAGGTGAGTTAACAATATTGGTGGAGAGGGGGTATCTGCAAATGGTCTAATTTTTTAAGTAAAATATGAAACAAGATTCTCAGTTAATAGAGTTTAGTTGAAGGGTATCTATGCAAATTTTGAAGAGGGAAGAAAAGGTTTGAAAAAGTGGCCGTGGTAAAGGGCATACTGAATAGGGAAGTATAAAATAATTACCTTGATGAAGTTAGGGGCCAATTGAGATTATATAACATAAATTAGCAACTCATGGAAAGCTTATTGCCTAAGAGAGAGTGACTTGCTCATGGCTATACAGCTAGCATATGTCACAGGTAGGACTTGACCTGGTTGGCCTGAGATGAGTACTCTGGCCACCAACTCAATCTTTCTCTTTGTCTCTGTTTCTTCTCTGTCTCTCTCTCTCTCTCTCTCTCTCTCTCTCTCTCTCTCTCTCTCTCTCTCACCCACATACCTCCAGAGCACATGCATAGACACATGTTTGTTCTTATCCATTGAAAATATATTATTAATTCCTGGTTTGCATATGTTTTAAATATCAAATCAATTAGTTCAGCTAGTTAGAATATAATAATAATGAGGCCCAGGTTGTAGATTTTTGCACATTTTTGAAGTTAACCTTAATTTACTTTCAGAGGCATAGATTTCAAGCCAATCTAAGCCAGCTGTCTTGTAAATATAGGCCATAAGAGGATGAGAAAGTTTAGATATAAAAGCTAAGACATGTTAACAGTAGTAGAAATAAAATAAATCAGAGGACATGACCTACCGATAGTGGGCAGGTAATTTCATCCTCATATATGAAGGGTATAAAGATATAAATAGTTGGAATGATTCTTCACCACAAATCAAGATGTTACCAACCTTCCAGCATGCCCCAACTCCTAACAATAATCAAACTATGACTGTGGGAATTAATAAGAGAATATCAGCCACCAAGCATTTAGTAAATACTTAGAACATTGACATTTATCCTTACTTTACACACGTACATTTAGGACACATGATATAATTAAGGAATTATACAAAACATCTCTAAACAATTTCTTTGATGTAATGATTATGAATGGATGAATAAGCCAATGAATGAATGAATGAATGAATGAATGAATGAATCAATAAGTCAATCAACTATTTAATTAAAGTGCTTACTTTGTGCTAGGCACTGTTCTAAGTCCCTGGAATTATACACAGAGGGAAAAAGGCTTTCTCTCAAGAAACTTGTTTTCTAATGGAGGAGAGGGATACAAATAGGTGTTTTGGTTTCAAATCTGAGCAAAAAACTCTATTGGTTTTTAGGGTGCACAAAAAACCACATAACACATCTTTTATATCTTATTGTGGATAAAATTACATTAGTTTTTGATGTTCAATTATTTAGTAATGACTTTGGTGTTGAAGTCTTTTTCTTCTGAGCCTTCAATAGCTGTTTCTTATGAGAAGGAAGAAAATGCAGCACAGACAGTTGCCAAGATGCATCTTCACAAGGAATGCTACCCTACACAATGGCTAATGAGGTTGTACTAGAAATGGAGTATACTGCAATTTCTGGGGCTACTAGGATATGACTCCTGGGCTGTTTTCCCAGAGTTTTGAAGGTGGAGTTGGTAGTAGTTTGCCACTTTTTTCTAGAAGAATATCCCAATATAGAATTTGCTTGATTGAGAGACTTAGGTAAGTTCCACAATGCTGAACATTTTTTAGTTATGAACCTTGTCATGATTTTTGACCTGTTTTCTGTGGACTAGCCTACTTAAATTCAAAGAGACTTATTATCACAGGGTGTACTGAGTGATAAATTTCAGCAATTGAAAGAACATTATGAAGGCCCAGAGGAATTGAGATTTGGTTGAGTGCAAAAGGACACCTAGGCAAAATCAGAGATTGTATACTACTGAAGAAATGTATTGGTTATTCACAATTATTTGTGGGAAAATCACTGTATAACTTTATAGGTAGAGAATAATGATTGACTGAGGATTGGGAAAGGCCTTAGCTTACAAAGGTCAAAGTCTCCCATTGTATCTGAGGCCGTCACCAAAGTCATCTTGATCTATGTCTTGCCACTAGACTATAATGACTCTGGAAAAGAGAGTAAGGATGATGACTTTTTACAGCTCTGCCTCACTTATATCCAATTCACTTGCAAGTCAAGACATCAGCCTCCTAATGTCATTGGTCCTCTTTGAGAATGAAGGATGAACAACAAACAATGATTGGATCATCCTCTGTATTTATAATACCACTGAATTTCACATTTCCTGGAATGGTCAATAGACAACAGACACATTAAATGTTTATTATGTGCCAAGCACTGTAACTTTGGGAATAAAATTGCAAGTAGAAAGTCCCTGCTCTGAAGAAGCTTTCATGCCAATGGGAAGACAAGACATAAAAGGAAGTAAGGGGGCTGGTAGAGAAATTTCTAAGTTCAGCTTGAAGAGGTTACACATCAGTGCGACATGGGAGGGTTGACCTACCTCCTTAAATAGAGGTTCTGGGAGAAGTCATCTAATCTACATATGTACTACATATATGAACTGTATAAAAATCTTATTTTAGAAAAGATAATAGATCTCAGGCTAAAAACTCATAGTATTTGACTTCCAATGAGGGAACTCTATCTACCAATGAATAATAGCTACCTCCTACAATTTATACTCTCAGATCATTGGAGGATTTAATTGCTTGTTGAGGATTAAACAGCAAGCATCTGGCAGAGCCAGGACATAATAACTTGATCCTGTGTCTACCTGATATCAAAGTTGGCTCTCTCCATTTTAGTTGTGTACCATACATAAAACTATCTAATAGTATCATAGCAGGAGTTGGAAGGAGCTATAGAAGTCATCTAATTCCCCACTCATGTTGTATATGAAAACACTGTAGTCCAGAGAGATAAACTGACTTGTCTAAATTCACACAAGTAGTAAATTCAAACCTAGGTTTTCTCACCATAAATCTAGGGTGGTTTTCCCCTCTTGAAGTCTTAAGTTTATTATATCCTCAAGTTATCTTTCCCTCCTGTATGGGAGCACTTCTCTGGAGTTTTAATATAAATTAATCACTAAACACATGCATTGTGTTTTCTATACACATTTTCAGAAATGTTCTTATTACCAACTCCGTCACTCACATGTGACAAAAAATTAATTGGTGTCCCAGTACTAGGGATTTGTTAAAGAACTGGCTTTAAATCTCAGTTCTTACTAACTGTGTGACTTTAAGCAAGTCATTTCGTCTCTCTTGACTTCAATTTCTTCACATGTTTGATGCGGGGTTTGGACTATCTAAACTGTCCTTTTGAACCCAAAATCATATCAAATATTTGCTATTAATGATTAAGTAGTATATGATATAATGTATGAAAAGAAACTTCAAAATTTTTGGATATTCCATTTAGCCCTTATCCCAAAATGTTTACTTATATTTCTTTCTTACTGAGAAGAATTTTTTCAAATTATTTTTTTCAAAAGAAATCATATCTTATTTCCACTGGTTTAGTCCCAATGGAAAATCATGATTTACATCTTAATAATAACATGTACATGTTCAGTTTTAATACTAGAGAAGACAATTCCAAAAAGTTCATTTGTAAACATGTAATTGTAAATCAGATGTTAAAGAAATATTTTAATTATTTTTTTTACTTTCAAAGCTTTTAAAAATTATTAGTTTATACATCTAGTCATTTAAATAATAGCTATCAATCATAATCAAGGAATGGTTTCCATAGAACTACAATCTCAAGGAAGAGGATTGTTCTGAAGTCTGAACTGTAGACATTGGAACACTGAAGAATTATCTTCCAAGACTCAGTAACTGAAAGGAGCATCAAACCCACAAGGATTGGTATATTTTTCTGAGATGATTCTTAGTTTACAGCTGAAAAAATAGAAAAGGCAAACATATAGAAGAAGTAGTATGAGACTGGCCAATTATCTGAGTAAACAAGAAATTGTCTGAAGTGTTACATTAGGATTATGTATTTAGAATAAGCCTGGGTTGCATGGGTCATTTAGTCTAACCACTTGAATTTACAAGAAATAGACCGAGATGCAGAAAGACAAGGTGCCTTTTGCCAGGTCACACAAGATATGACAAAATAATATTTTTTTTCTCTAATTCAAACACTCTTTCCAGCATAACATGCTGCCTTAAATAAGGATGCAGTTGGAGAAATCTGCATTTAAAGTTAGTTTTGCTTCAACTATGTGTGGGGGATGTTCTATTTTGTCTGAATTAAGCAAGTGATTGTACTTGACTCCAATGAGAAACAAAGTAGATGTCCATTAACTTAGGAAAGGCCAAGCAAGTTGTTCATGAATATAATAGAATGTTATTTGCTGTAGGAAACAATATAATGAATCCAGATAAATATAGAAAGGCTTATGATGAACTGATGCTGAGTGGATTAAGCAAAACTAGGAAAATAAAATAATAATATAATATAATATAACATGACAATATAATATAAAATAATGTAATTAATATATGCATACATATGTTTATGTATGTATATGTATATAGGTACATGCATATATGTGTATGTACACACAAATTACAATAAAATATATGTGGAAAGATCAGTAAAAACACAAACAATTGAAACATATTTAATTATAATGGCCCATTTTGGTCTCAAAGACAAGATAAGAAAATATACCTTTCCCTCCATTTTTTTTTGCAGAGGTGAAAGACTATGGGTATGGAATATTGTACACACTAGCAGACGAATTAATGCTTTGTTTATTTTTACTGGACCATTTTTTTTCATTCCTTCTCACAGAGGAAGCAGGGAGAAAATAAGCTCGCATATAGCACTGTTTATGTGACAGATTTTGTGCCAAGTCCTTTACAAATATTATATTATTTCTTTCCCACAACAACCCTACAAGATAGTTGCTATTGTTATGCTCATTTTATAGTCAGGAAAACTGAGGAAAATAAAGATCAAGTGACTAACATAGTCACACAGTATCTGAGACTTCTTCTGAACTCACATCTTCTTGGCTTCAAATCCAGCAGTCTATTCACTGAACTACCTAGCTCTCTCAAAGGATAGTTAAATGATTAGAGAGGGACAGACATTCAAAAATAAAACAAAAGGTGTCAATGCCTTGGAAAAAAAATGTGTGTATATGTGTATATGTATGTATATATGTGTATATGTATATATGTATATATGTATATATGTATATATGTATATATGTATATATGCATATATGTATGTATATGTGTATATATGTATATATGTATATATGTATATATGTATATATGTATATATGTATATATGTATATATGTATATATGTATATATGTATATATGTATATATGTATATATAGTATATATGTATATTCTGTTGAATTAATTGGGATAAGCAAAATTAAATTTTGAAAAGAGAATACTAATTTTATTCTTTCCCAGTATTGTGGATTAAACCTAAATTTGGCTTAGTATATCAGGATCAAGGTTTTCACTTGTTTCTTCAATTCAGATTCAATCATCACTAATTAACGATAAAAATCCAATGAAAACTACTTTGATAATTGAATTTTAAAATCACATAATGAAATAATAAAGGGAAATATATGTATGTGTACTTTTATACATGTGTTAATAGTTTCTACGCATATAATCTTCTGCTAATTATTCTGGTTTGTGCAACATCTCTAACTGAATGAAGACCACACTGTTGATTCCCAAAAGGACTTTCTGGTTTATGAGAAATATTCACAAACTTCCTTTCACTGTCTGTGCTTTCTAAGCCAAAGGTGCCAAGTGAGAGCCAGATTTGGTGTCCAGGGTTGCTAGTTTAACTTCTGTCTCTCTCACGGTTTTTAGAACATGGAGTTTGAAGTGAACTTCTTCTTAGAAAAATCTGGTATATTAGACTTCAAATGCTTTTTTAATGTATAAAATCTCTTGATAGAGGAAATAATCACATTCTATATGTATCTATATATCTTTTTTCTTGTATTATCTAAATGTATATATGCATATATATACTCATAATGTATGTATATGTATATATGTATGTGTATATACATCTCAAAATCATTCCTGCCTCCAGGCCAATCCTTTTATAATTTCAATTAATAGGCTTGCAATTCACCAGGTGGAGCTGGCCAGAGTGAACATAGTAGCTGCAATATTTCCAGGAACCACTCAATCTCTTACCATATCCCAAATATCCTAAGTAAAAAGGTATCAGTGATGTTCTAGGAGACTTTTCATCACTAAATTCATCTCAAAAACCTTCTAAAAACTGGGGAAGTAGTATAAAAGTAATTACACACATACACACATACATATATACATACATATATAAACGTATGTGTGTTATATATAACAATGTAAGTCTTTTTTCTAAAACAGTGAAAAAATGAAGTCAAGACAGTTTATAAAAATCTTCTAAAATAAAATTATTTTAGGTTCAGGAGCTATACCAGGATGATTAGGTATACCAGATGGTATGTTCAGCATTGTCCCTGATCCCTGTGACAGTTCTGGACAATCTGAAATAAAATAACTAAAGGGTGATAGACCTCTTGTATTCAACCTTTGCTGGTGCCCAAATTGATACCTGGACTTATCTTATACTGTCACCCATTCAGTGCAGCCGGGCCTAATAGCTAAAATCCCTTCTTTCTTAAGTGTCACATCAACAGGATAAGGCCATTTTTTAAAATATATATTTAAAGGCTTTAACTGAGGGTCTAACATCTTTTGTTGTCCATAAGAACTGGATGAATAGTTCCTTTCATATTCCTTTATAAAATTACTGTTAAATAAGCCAAAAAATATCCTTTTGTTCAAATAAACCTCTTGTCATTACATTCATACAAAAGATAATTGTATTTTCCCACATCATTATAAAGCAAAGCCCCCCCCCAAAAAAAATAAGTCAATCCCTGTTCCACTAAACTCTTTCTCAGAAAGAGGTGTCCAAACAATTTTTGATTGAAGTACACTTGACAATTAAAGGAGACCTGGTCCATTTCTCTAGGTTGCATAGATTCATTTAAGAAACTCCGACCACCCTACACTGAGAATAGAATAAGGAAACACTGAGAGGATCAACTGGGATGCTATTCAAGAGCAATCCATCCTGGGCAGCAAAGTTCTCCTGACAGGTGGTTCTAAGAAACATCGGGAATGAAGATTTTTTTGGATAGCACTGATTTCTCAAAGACACATCTTCTGGAAGATTGTACTCTCAACTTGAATAATGAGAGGTATGATAATAAACTTTTTTTTTTAAGTTCCATTCCACTATTCCACAATATACTGCTTAGGAAGAGTAGGGAGGATTGATTGTAATGAAAATGTATCTGTCCTTCAAATGTCAATGTTTTGACTTCCATAAAAAAGCTTCATTGGGAAGAAGTATATTATCCTTAATTATAGGAAGGGAATAAGCATTTATATACTTTCTATTATGTGTCAGGAACTGTGCTAAGAAATTTTAAAAATTTTATCTCATTTGGTCCTCTCGACAACTCCTCAATGTAGAAGTGATTAATAACATCATTTTATACTTTAGGAAGCTGAGGAAAACAGAGGTAAAGTGACTTGTCTAGGGTCACATACTTATTTAGTGTTTGAAGATAGATTTGAACTCAGGTCTTCTTAAGTCAAAACCCAACATTCTATTCACTGCACCACTAGCTGCCTTTGACATAAGAGGAAGAAATGGTTATATGTCCATTCCATTATTCATCAGAATGAGCAGTCTAGATAGGGTATGGAAAATGGTGAATATGGTGAAAACAGGTCCAATTCCAAATTTTCTTTGAAGATAATTGGATACTTTGATCAAAGCTAATAGTCCAAGGGGGCATATAGGAAAGAAGGTTTTTAAACATTTTTTCTTTGTAGATTGATAAACCTGATCAAATGTGTATGGTGTATGAATGTGTATGTGTTTGTTTTTTCTTGGAAAAAAAAGAAAAGAATATTTATCTTTGTGGATTTATTTTTACAAAGCAAGGGCTGTCATCTCCCATTAGCTTTGCATGGTTCTATTGTTTCAACAGTTATTTCCTGTAATTGGGATCTTCAAAAACATGACCTTTGGCATTGATACACTTGTAAAGTTACTTCCTGCTTTTCTAAAAATTACCCTTGTGAAAGTGGGTTAATAAGAGTGCCCAAATAGTTAAGGAAGGATTTTTGTTGTTATTTTTTTTTGGAGGGACCATGTTGGCTCATGTTAAATACACTCTTTTTCATTCTAGGACATGACAGCAATTAACTAGCTAAAATGTTAGGTTTCCTGTTATTCTGTAATTGAAAGAGAATCAGTGACAGTACCTTTTCTTTTATGTGCCAGTCTATAATTGGGAGTAGAAAAAAAAACGTTCTTTAGTGTTTCTCTATAGAATATAATTCATTTGTAATTTCTTATTAGCTCTTAACATTTTTCTATTATTTACAATTCCTTTGAGTAGCAAAGCTCAGTATTTCTAATTAATCCCATAACATGGCTTCATGACATGTTTGGTACAAGGCTCTTTATTCTGAAGCAACACATTTTTTTTATTATTTTCATATTGTAAGTTATAGTTTTAAGGTTCAGTATGATTGAGCTTGTATATTAATTATGCCAGTTTTATATATATGTTTAGCTGATGGTATATCATGGAAGAATAGAATCTTTGAGTGGAAAAGATTCTTCCTTAGAAGCTATCTTATTTAATCAATACCTAAACAAGAATCTGTCTGCTCTGCAAAATCTGACTAATAGCCAGTCAGTTTCTATTGGTGACATCTCATGAGGGGTACTCCATTATGTCCAAAGTCTGTTTCTTCCATTATCAACTACCTCTAAATAACAGTATTTTCCTCTATAATTAGATCCAAATTTGCTCCTTTGAAATTTTCATATATTGCTCTTGTTTTTACTTTCTGAGGACAAAAAGAACAAATCTATGCCTTCCTAAAAATTCTTCAAACACTTGTAGACAGCTATCATACTATATCACCTAACCCACTCAAATTTTCATTTCTTCAAGCTAAAAGATGCTTAATTCCTTCAACTAATTCTCATATGTGGCATGTTCTTGAGCCCCTTCACTATCCACATCCCTTCCTTGAGGATGCTTTCCAGTTTGTCACTGGTTTTCTTAAAATGCAGTGTTAATAAGATTTATGGTCAGACCTCAGGAATTGTATAATTCTTGATGTAATATGTCACTCATATCTGGAATATTACGATTTGCTTTTCCTTTAACTAAGTGGCAAACAGAGGCTAGGAGAGAAACAAAGAGAGATTTTCTTTCCTTGGTACATTACAGAAAATTGGAGCTTGTTGCTTTTTGATCAAATGATAATAGTTTATCCTTCCAACATTCGATACTTGGTTAACTTGTATATAATGATAACTCACATAAACATAGATTATATTCTAATATGAACCCCTGGTTAGCCCTTTAATGCATCCAAACCATTTGTGATTGACCCAGGGCCAGGTATGAGCTATTAAACTGGTAATTGTATGAAAACCCAAAAAAGTTTATAGGACTACAATTATTTTTCTTCTTCTGAGACCACAAATCCTACTTTGTTTTCCCCCCCTTTATTCTAAGGATAGGAACTTTAGGAAACACTTTGTTAATTGGCGAGACACCTCCAAGAAAATAGTGGAATCCTGATCTCACAGTCCCAGAGTTATTGCAGCAGTCGTGCATTATCCCTGGTGTTGGCAGAAATTTATTGAAAGGCCTCAAGAACAGACTAATTCACCTTAAGAATAGGTGATTGCTGAGAACATCATGCACTAGAGAGTAAGAAAAGAAGTTTATTGGGGAGAGCTTTGATAAAACTTGTGATTAATGCTTCTTACTTCTTATACCCAAGTGTTTACCAAGATATTGGGCTTCTTCCTCCACAGAAACTTTCATATTTATACTCTCTTCTCTATTCCCACCATCTACATCTTAGTCTAGCTTCTTGTTACCAATCTTCTGGACTATTGCAAAAACTTCATTTCATATCTTCCAGTTTCCACTCCTCCATCTAATCCAATCCACTCTTTATATGACTGCCCAAATAATTTTTCTTACACATACCTATGTCCATATTACCTTTCTGTACAAAAGTCATGAAAGGTTCCCTGTTGTTGCTGACCACTCAGCTTCCAGTCCCACTATATACCTTTGTATTCCCTCACATTCTGTTCTCCAGTGAAAGAGGTTTACTTTCTGCCCCAACTTAATGTATATTCTCATTTTTTTTTTAAGATCCAGCTCCAATACCACCATCCTCCATGAAACCTTCTCTGATCTCCCATAGTTTATGAAATCTTTTCCCCTCCTTGGATCTTAAGCAGCCTCTTGTTTCGCAGCTTTTGTTTTGCTTTTTTTTTTGGTTTGTTTGTTTCTTTGGGCTAGGCAGTGGGTTTAAGTGAGTTGCCCTGGGTCACACAGCTAGTAACAATTATGTGTCTAAGGCCTGACTTGAACTCAAGTCCTGCTGAATCCAGAGCTGGTGCTCTAGCCACTATGCCACCTAGCTGCCCCTTCTTTTGCACCTTTTAAAAAAATATTTTTTGGGGCAGCTAGATGGTGCAATAGATAGAACACCAGTCCCTGGATTCAGGAAGACCTGAGTACAAATCCAGCTTCAGACATGTGATACTTACTAGCTGTGTGATCCTGGGTAAGTCACTTCACCCCATTGCCTCGACAAAGGAAAAAAATATATACATATATATACACATATATACATAAATTTATGGAAGAAAACAAGCATTTCCATAACATAGTATAATAATAAAAGATGATTGCACATAAAATTGCAAATTAATTATATACAACTTGCTACTCTTTTAAAATATAAATTAAATAATAATTATCATGCAAATTTATTTTTTCCCTTTTTTCTTCCTTCCCCTTGCACTAGAGATGGCTAGCATTAGACACACATATGTGGATAGATAGATAGATAGATAGATAGATAATAGATAGATACATAAAATTATTCTAAACACACTTTCATTTATCAGTTCTTTCTCTGGATGCAGATAGTGTCTTCCTTAATATGTCCCTTGTAGTTAATGTGTGTATTTATAAGAGTCAAAATGACTTATCAATGAAAGTTATTCATTTTTTGTTTGTTTCTTTCAAAGTTGTTCTTAAAACAATATTGCTGTTGCTGTATAAAACATTCTCTTTTTCATTATTCATTTTTTGGTGCAAATCTATCCATGTTTCTCTAAGATCATCAAGCTTATCATTTTTTAAAAAACACAGTAGTATTCCATCACAATCATACACCACAAATTTTTCAATCATTCTCCAATTGACATGCATCCCCACAATTTCCAGTTCTTTGTCACAACAAAATCCGTTTTGAATTTATATGGTCATGGGATCCGTTATGTTAAATATTCAATAGTTTGCCTTTATTGTATATTGTAATGGAAAGAGTACTGCATTAAGAGTCATAGGACCGGGGTTCAAATCTTATCTTTTGTACTTGGGGTTTCTGTGGTGCCAAATAATCCACTTCTATTACTATAAAATCAAAAGAATGAAACAAGTAAGGGACCTCTAAGCCTTCTTCTAGTTAAACTTTCCATTATGCTGATACTCATAAAGGGAAATTATGGCTTCTTTTTAATGCTAATATGCGCTGACCATGTCCTCTCTCACTTATTAAAACAGCTCATATATCAAGAATCAGAAACTGTTATTTGCAATAATTGGGAACTAGAGCAGATAATAAGAAGTCACATTGTTTTCAAAATTAAATACCAATTATGAGCCAATCACTCTTATAAAAGGTATGATGGGAGAAAATGGTAAGAAACAATAAAGGGAATTTCTTATTACCCTTTATTCTTGCATTGTATAGATTTCAATCAAGCAAGTTGTGTGCTATCATGCAGATGTAAAAAAGTCGTTTTACTACCTTTGCTTTACATGAAGAGTGCTTTTAAGTATAAACTGTTATATAAATATGGGCTATAATTAGTTAACAGGCTCTTCCCACCATCCCTGAAATTTCAAGAGCTAATTGGCAATCTGTTTTTCCTATGTGTAAAGATAGCCTGACCAAAAGTGTTCCCGGAACAGCAGCAAAATCTTAAGTTCCACATGTCTGCAAAGAAATGTTACCCTTCACCCAAAAGTTTTCTTTTTTTTTTTTTAAGGTTTATTGATGCTTTTTATTTTTTATAGCCTAACCAGTTCCTAGATAGTGTTCTTTGCTGTGTTTAACACAGTGGCTGAAACATACAAGGCAAAATGCTTTTTAACTTGACTTTACCCCTGATAGAACCCTCCCTTTTACAGAGAGATGTAAAACAAACCCACATGTGATTGAACCTCTCCGTGCATGTGATACTGAGTTTCCCTAATCCACCCCTTTCTACTTCCTACCACTGCCCTTTCCTGAAGAATACACACAACACACATATTGTTTTTAACTGGAATTCTTTGAAATGGAATTGATAAAAAAGCTTTCTTTTTAATCCAATAGAAAGTTTTTGTTGATAAATATTTATGAACTTCTAGAAGTTTGGAGATTTTCAGGTTGGCCAGAGTTATAAAAGTCTGAATAAACAAGTCTATTTACTAAAATATATCTGAATTAATAATTCTATATCCAAATACAAAACATTAATTTGCCAAATTTTGTGAGTATCCTCTTTCCTGAACATTTCCTTTTTTTCCCATAGGAAATATATGTCAAAGGGGTGTACAAAAGGCTGTTTAAATTTATGGGAAATGAAGGATAATGGAGGGATCACTGGAGTGAGACTAGGATAATAATAGGAGGGCAAGGTAGTGGCTAAAAGTAAAGTAGAGGGGCTAGGAGAGATAGAAAAAAAGAGGTATGCATAAATATAAAAACAAAGATTAAGAGTATGTGTTTATATATATATATATATTTATATGTATATATGTATGTATACATGTATGCATATATCAATATCTATATGTAAATATATCCACACTTAATTGTGGGGGGGGGGGAGAGGAAAAAAAAGAACAAAATAAAAAGTGTACAGCAGAGAACAAAAGAAAACCTCCAAGGAAGTAAAGAAAAGATGGACAGCTTTCAACATAACACACATAGGCCTTCTTGAAATGGAAAGTTATTGCTGTATATTCTGAATCCTGTCCTACATTCTGCTGTGCATATGACATGTTATTTTTCCTTTTCTCATTTTATATTTAAGTTTATGATATGCCCCTCTTTTTTCTTTTCTTATTATGTATTGAAGTTTTAGTATTTGTCTAAAATTTTAAAAAAGATAAAAACATTTCCTCTTTTCTACAACAAATGAACTTAGAACACTTCATTACTCTTCAATACTCATGAGGATCATAAAACATTTAAAGTTAGTCTAACATTATGTACTCATTTATTGGCATCTTAGCAAAAACAAATTTTTTTTTCATAGAATGTATACTCCTTAGGGAAATAAAATGTTTCATTTATTTCTTTATATCTCCAGTGCCTGGCACATAGTAGGCCCTTAATATATGTTCCTTGAATTGAATTAAATTGAACTTCTGTATCAACAAGACTCAAACATTTAGATGTATTAACTTATCTAAGCTCAACAGTTCTTTCAAGCTTTCCTTATATGATATTAATTCAGTGTCCTTAACCATCCTATTTACCCTGTGCTAGATACTCTCCAGCTTATTAATATCTTTTGCAAACTGTAACACTCAGAAATCTACACAATAATCCAAATGAGAGCTCAGAAGGACAGAGAACAATGGGACTATCACCTTCCTATTCCTGGAAACTATTTTCCTCTTAATGTAGCCCAAGGTTGCATTAGCTCTTTTAGCTGTCACATCACAATGCTGACTCGTTGAGATTGCAATCCTTGACATAATACAATATTGTTTAGATAGCTATAACCTACCTTTCAAGGCCTCTTAGAATTGACTATTGCAGGGGAAGGAAAGCTTCTATCAAGCTAAGAAATATGCTATTGGGTATTTATTCCCTACTCTTCAAATTTTTTCGCTTTGCCCTTCTATAAGCTTCTAGTTAGACTTTTGTGGGCTTGGGGCAGGAGGGTTCTAGTAATCATTTAAAAGCTAATTCTCTTGAAAAAAAAGTCTATGTGTGACTTTTAAAATGTTTAATACTCATTAATATTTTACATCACTTTCTTAAGTCTAAACAATTAAAAAAAAATAAACAAATAATGTTTTTGCCTATTTCCAAGGTATTAATGCTCATACTGAAAATTTAACCATGTTTTGGAGCTGGCTCTAGCACATTCCTGTCTTGGGGCAACAGAGAGAGACCCCTACACAAAACTCCATATTAGGTCTTCTGAGCAGGTGGAAGCAAAGAAAACCCTATGAATCACTGAAACCAGGCTAGCAATTTGGGGTGAGGTGAAGTGGAGTGTCTAGAACAGAGCACTCTGGGAAACTGTACATTATACTAGAGTAGATGGAGAGAAGCAGAAGCTGATCAAGCTACAGGAAAGAGGGGATATGGGCATTGCAGAGACCAAGAATGGTCAATCTCCAGGTTTGAGATGTAGGTAACACTGAAGTAACACTGGTAATCTTTCAGGTCAAAACTCTTTGCAATGAGGTCAAGTCAAACCCAATCCACCATTTTTTCCCTTCTTCTGTTTGTTCAGAGCACTGACTTAAGGAATTACCCAATTTTTTCTTTCCATTTTCTGTTAGAACAGGCCAGGAGGACAGGTTGGGGTAAAGGAGAGCTGATCCAAGCCGCCAAAATCCTGGAGCTTACCATTGGAAAATTCTCTTCACAGATTATTATATTCCCTGATCCTTTTAGGAAAATGCATGACCATTAATGATGAATGATAAAATGGTATGTATTAGATGCCATGAGAGGAAGGTTAATGAATAAAATGAGAGATATTTCATATTATTGGTAACTTAGGGTCATATCCCAGATGTCCTGTTAGACCTTTATTAAAATTGAACACTATCTCAGTCATATGTGTGCTCACATAAATACAATAGGAGCACTGGGGAGTAAGTCACAATATCTGCCATCGCCCAAAAATGTGCTATATTTCTTTCAGCTGGATAAATAATTGATTGATCATATGAAAGCTTGCTCCTCTCTGTTATTGGAAATAGTTCATTACCTAGACCAATTACTACATAGCCTAAGAAAATATGGCCCTTTTTGAGTTTAGTTATATCAAATAATTAAGAATTGCATTTTCAGGAGTCTCACCCAGTTTTTTGATCCTTATGTCATATTTAATTATGTACCATTTATAACTATATATTATATGTAAATGTCAAGAGCCCTAAAAATTAAAGGCTGGGTCTGTTTAATTTGTTTCCAAAAAATGTCAAAATAGTTCAATGCATTAAAACATTTAACACATAATATGATAATAATAATTATAATGAGGATATTACATATCAATAGACAAATTCTATCACACACTGAATAATTGTTGCTTTAATATAATTTGGATTCCTCTAAAGGATCAGACTTATTATAAGACAGATGGAGTGTTTCATTTTATTATCATAATGATGACAATATTCTCTTGAGAGCACACAAAAGACTTAGCTTTTGGAAGTTGTCTATCTAAGTGACCATGAAAGTAAGGCCCAAATCCACATCTCACTATGAAACCTTTCGTTGCTCAGATCACACAAGAGATTACAGAATAAAAGAGCTATTTTACTTTACAATGTACAAAAGTTCACCTTTCATATTCTATGCCTCTTCTTCAGATTTGATGGGATTTATTGCAAAAATGTCCTAAAGTGAATGATGGAAAGAATACTATATCATACATTTAATCAAGGAAAAGCTCAGTGGCAAATAAAAACTTATGCCAGTGAACATAAGGTAGAAACAGTTAAACCTATCAAAGAGAACATGTACAACAAGTTGAGTCCCTGATGGAATGGTATATTATTGCACAGAATGGGTGACTTACTCTGCATCTTCTACCATTTTATTTTATTCCAGAATTTTAATCTATGGTAGCATATATATCTGGAAAGTGTTAAAAGAGAGAAATGATTGGGAGTCCAAATAGTATGAAGTAAAGGAAAATCTGGAAGAAAAAAAAAACAATACTGTTCAAAGAATAGATGATCCTTATACAAGCACATTGATCTGAATGACAGCTTATATAGAGACAGTGTAAGGAACATAAGCTTCCCAGAAAAAAATGTGAGGTTAAAAAACTTGATCAATGTAAAAAATAGGAGAAAATTCCTGAGAATTTCTGAATACAGAAAATAAAGCACCAGAATCCATAGGAGGTGAATATTTGGAAGTGATATGTGTAAAGAATAAATAGATCACCTACAAAAATAAATCTATGCTGCAAAATCCAAAACACCTAGTAGCTAAATTTAGGAATTCCAATGGCAAACAACAAATTCTGGAAGGAAAAAAAACTAAAATAAACAGTTACTCCATTTCTAGAGATGCGTAAAAGGCAATCAATATGAGTTTGACTGCCTTTCAATGTTGATGATGCTTTCCATTTGCCTTATTATAGTCACCATACGTATCTTTTTTCTTGGTCCTGTTCTGCTCTGTATCAATTCATATAGATCTCCCTAAAGAACAGTAGTGAAAGCTCTGCCCTATGTGTAGCTCACCTGACTTTTTTTAAATGAATCCAACAAATCATCCTGGAGACAATAAATAGAAAAAAGAGAACTTTTTAAGTAAGTTGATTGACTTCATTAGGATGATACTCTATTGACTTTCTCTTCCAAATTTAGGAATGTGTGTCTACATTTACTAAGTCAACAAACCCTTGATAGAGGGAATAGAGTAATGTAAATGTTTTCCCAGTGTTCTGATCCAAGAGCAACATTTCCTATTAACTCACTTATCTTAATTTAGCATTTTAAATAAGACATGTAGATTCTTTTTATAACATTGTCCTCTCACTTTTTATATTCCAAAGACAGCTTTGAAGAGTACATTAGCAAACTTTGTCTTTTCTTTGGAGTCCATTAGCCACCATTGTTGGTCTGGCTTGGTTTTATTTGAAAAATAAGCTATTGGTTTTAAGTGATTAAAGGGAAATGAAGAAGTGTATATAGAGTCAACAAAAGTAAAGCTTTTCATTCTAAAAATAATCTCTTTGAGACAAGGTAAACCTTTAGAGTGATAGATTACTTAAGCCTTTCCTGAATGCCTCAACCAATGCATACATTATGTTCACTACATAATTCTTCATGGCCAAAGATATTTGTGATACTGGTAAATTTTGATGAAATTTCTGCTCTTCTTCAGAAGAACTGAGGCAACTTTTCTGTCTGGAAAATGATTTTAAACCATTAATATTTTATTAACATAATTAATTAAGATAGGATCATCATAATTATTATTTAGTATTTATTCAGACAACCAAAATTTGCAAAGTCTACTAGAATTCTTTTTATTAGCTAAGTTTTTTTTCAGTGAGGCAATTGGGGTTAAATAACTTACCTAGGGTCACACAGCTAGTGTCAAATGTCTGAGACCAGATTTGAACTCAGACCCTCCTGACTCCAGGGCTGGTGCTGTATCCACTGTGCTACCTAGCTGTCCCTAGCTAAGTTTTACTAAAAATAACAGTAACATTTTTAAGCCTAAAGGAACAGGGAAGGATTTTTCTTCCCATAGGATGTTAGGGAAAATATTTTCTTTACACTCCTGTACTCAGATTATCTTCCAGACAGTACATCAGGCAGTAAAAGAAGAGATGTGGGAAGCATTGGTGACCCTCCTTACCAACAAGTAATTTTAAATCCTTAAGAACTATATTTTCACATTTCAACCCTATTCAATAAACAGATAATTATGTTCCAGAAAGAGAGAGAGAGAGAGAGAGAGAGAGAGAGAGAGAGAGAGAGAGAGAGAGCTACTTGGTTGGTTGGTCACTGTCTTTCCTTCTCAAAGAGGACTAAAATGATATCACTATCTTGGAGCCAAGGTACAGTTTGAACTACTGTGGCTGATGAGACCAATACAACCTCTGAAGGCTGTACCTCAGGTCAGGCACACATACTCTGTATGAACATTTGGAATGGCAATGTCTCTAAATTTGCACATATCACATTGATTCTGAGCTACTGGATTTTAATTTTGTTCATAGAACACAGTGCCTTCTTTGACTCAAACATGTAATCTTTGTCGGTCCTTTGCAATATCACATAATTGATTCCAAAGTTCTTCAGAGAGTCCTTGAGATTGTCTTTATGTTGCTTCTCTTGACCACCATTTGAGCACCTGCTTTTTTGTGACTTCTCTATAAAATAGTCTTTATGTGAATGTATGTTTGTCATTCAAACAATGTGGCCAGCCCATAGGATTTGTATCTTTTCAGTGGAATTTTAATTCTTGGCAGTTTAGCTCAAGAAGGGACCTCAGTTTCCAGCACCTCATATTCCCAGGTCATCTTCAGAATCTTCCTAAGACAATTCAAGTGGAAGCAGCTGTATGGTGCTGGTATACTGTCCAGATTTTACTGGCATACAGCAATCAGGTCAGCACAATAGCTCTGTAAACCTTCAGTTTGGTAGGCAGTCTAACACCTCTTTTCTCCCATACTTTCCTTCAGAGCTTCTCAAAAACAGTAAGCTCTGGTAATGCATGTATCAACCTTATCATCTATTTGTACATCCACAGTATGCAAAATTTCTCCATTTGCTTTAAAGATGGTTCCACATATGGATGGTATGGTTCAGGCTGGTGGGGAAATTGTGTTTTCTTGGTGTTAATTGCTAGGCCAAATTTAGTGTAAGCAGTAGATCCATATTATGTTTCATTTCCATTTCAGAGGCTGAATTGAGTGAACAATCACCTGTGAACAATCACTTCCCACTGCCAAACATGCCCCTGGTTCCAAGTTTAAAGCTAGACTATTTTTAAAGCTGTTCGAATGGGAGAAAGAGTATTCTGTTCCAAAGATAGAAATTGAAGAGATGGTAATTATTAAAATTCATGGAAGCATAGGTTTACTTACAGTTACTTGTGTTGCTTCATTTCACAAAATCAGACCTCAATTGAGACCCAAAGGTAGTCGAGTGGAAACACATGGTCTCCTTATGTCCATATGTTCTAGTGATTCTTCTCCCAGTCATCTGTATTCATCAAATAAACTATGTTGTTACTAAGATTTGAGGTGGATAGGGCAGGGGCATTTTTCTGTTTTTGTTCTTTTTTTTTTGAGATTCTGAATTGAACAAGCAGATTAGAGATGTGGAGATGGAATGAACTAAGCTGAATTTAAAAAAAATGTTTAAGGCTAGTAAATTTTGAAAGAAAAAAAGCTATCCACAACAGTAAGTTAACATTTGCAAACTAGTTTTTATATGGGCAGATAAATTTACATATAGAAGAATAATTGCATAATATCAGTTCCCATTGGTACATATTTCTTTTTCAATTAGGAAGAACATAGCACATGATTACTGTGCTGTAACTCTCTCAAAAGCTTTTGATAGCTCCCTATTACTTCAAAGATAAAATTAAAAAAAAATATCAGCCTGTTCTTTAAAGTCCTTGATTTTCTGGCTCCAAAAAAACTTTTCAGGCTCCTTTATTCATTCACTATACTTTCTAATTTGAATACATAGTCAATGAGTTGACATGCTATTTCCAAACTTATATATTCTTAAGAGCCATTGGTAATGTCTTGAATGCTTTTCTGTGACATTTCTTCTGATGATCTTTCAATAATACTGAGTTTAGGTGTACCTCTTCTGTGAAGCTTCACCTGATTCTGCTCTCATCCTAATTGATATTACTTTCTCCCTCATCAAACTACTTTGGATGTGTGTGTGTGTGTGTGTGTGTGTGTGTGTGTGTTATCTGCCCTGCAAAGTGCATCGAAGTAAGGAGCAGCTAGGTGGTGAGGTAGATAGAGCACCAACCCTGAAGTCAGGAGGACCTGAGTTCAAATCCGGCCTCAGACCAAACGCTTGACACTTACTGTCTGTGTGTCCCTGGGCAAGTCACTTAACCCCAATTGCTTAAAAAAAAAAAACTATGGAGTCTGAATGTAGGCCAAAGCATACTATTTATGGGGCAGCTAGGTGGCACAGTGGATAGAGTACCAGCCCTGAAGTCAGGAGGACCTGAGTTCAATCCAGCCTCAGACACATAACACTTACTAGCTGTGTGACCTTATGCAAGTCACTTAACCCCATTACCTAACCCCCAAAAAAAAGTGTATTGAAGTAAGCTCCTTGAGGCATTACTACTTTCATTTCTCCTCTTGTATGTCTACCATGTATCACAGCAACTTATTCATACTAGGTACTGAATAAATGATTATTTTGGTGAATTGATTTAAATACAAAGGACATATGCTTATGATTTATATCTACATTTTGTATTTTACCTTTAATTTTTCCCCTCTTTTAATTGCACATGAGAACCATATGGCATATAATTTACCTTTTACAAATCTTATTTTTCTGCCAATATTCTGTCAGTTCTTTTTGTCATGCCTTTGTCTTGCTTCTTAGGTGAGATTATTAAAAGGTTTTCCTTTTTTTCCAATTAAACATTCAGAGCAACTATATAAAGTATTAGTATCCATCATAATCATTATAACCACATTTTCACTAAACTGACTAAATTTAGTAATTGCTTTGGCATAATAGCAAAGCTCAAATCCCATACATTCAAACTAATCAGCTTTGTGAGGCACTAAGTCATTTAAAACTTTCAAAATTGGACTCATACAAGAAACCAATTGAATCATATTATATATTCAAAAGAAACAAGTTGGGCCATCTACACTGTGAGAAAGTAGAGGTTAAAAATGTATATTGTCTACATTATGGTATATAGTTAGATAAGATAGCCCATTGATTTTGTTCATCTGTTCATTTGCCATGAACAAGAAATACAGGTTAAGCAGACCAAATAGGAGAATTAAATTATTTTGAATTACTTCAAGGAAAAAACAAAATAAACAAACAAAAAAACTCATTTACAGTTAAATGGAAAATGAACTGGAGTGGGGAGAAATTTGCATGAGGGAGACTAGTAGGAGGCTATTCTAATAGTCCAGGCAAGTGATAATAATGGCTTGTACTAGGGTTGTGGTTGTACGACTGGAGAAAAGGAGATGTAAGTGAGAGGTATTGTCAAGGGTAGAAATGACAATTATTTTTTTTCCAGTACATTGGATATGTAGGGTGAGTGAGGAAGAGGAACTAAGGAAGAAGCTGAAATTGTGCATCTGGGTGATTAAGAAGATATTTGTGCCCTTGCCAGTGATAGGAAAGTTGGAACAATGGAATGGTTTTGGGGAAAGACAGTGAATTCTGTTTTTGACATGGTGACCTTAAGATGCTTATTGGGCATCCTGTTTGAGACAGCAAAGAGGCAGTTGGTGATATATAACTAGGACTGGAAAAATATGTGTGCGTGTGTGTATATCTATGTATGTATATATATATATATATATATATATATATATATATATGTGTGTGTGTGTGTATACACACATATATATACATATATATGTGTGTGTGTATATATTTATGATATATACATAATATAAATATACAAAAATATATTTTTATAATATGTATATGTACACACACATATATACATATGTGTGTATATGTGTATGTATCTGAATGTATACATATAACACATATACACACACATATATATATTATATGAATTATGTGCGTTGAGGTAATAGCTGAAACAAGGGAGCTCATGAGATAAACAAGTATATAATGAGTGAAAAGAGAAGATTGCCAGGAACATAGCTATGGGGAACATCCAATGTTAGTAGGCATGGCATGAATAAAGAATCAGCAAAGAGAAGTGGTTAGATTAATTAGAAATTAAAAAAGAAAAAACAAGGCACAATAATCCAAAAAGGAAAGCCTAGGTACTAGGAGAAGGAAATTAAAGTAAAAAACATGGATAAGAATTGCAAAGAATATTCTGATTTATGCTAGCAGAAAAAGCATACAGGTAAATAGGCTCATGGATACGTTGAAGCATGTAGGCACAATTTTATAATGGAGATTGAATTATTTTAGAAGTCATTTAGTTCCACTGAAAAATCTTTATCCTTTGTTATAAAGTAAATTGAATAATTCAAGGTACCAAAGCAATAATCTTTGATAATGCAACATTTCTGGCTGACAGTTATCGGGTAATTTTAAGAACTCCTCCACTAAGCTGAATGTTAGTGGCCCAGGTCTTCTGAAACAAGGAGTTTTCTAATTGTCTATTACTCTCCATTGAAAATTTATATTTAGAGCACACTACAATCTTCTAGACCAGAGGCATATACAATATGCAGTCCCAAACACTCCTGAGTCTGGCCAGAATTGGATTTAAATGTAGATCCTTACTGATTTTAGTATGCTAATGTGTCAATAAAAAGAAATATATAAGCGTATTTCTTTATCTAAGTCAATATGTGGCTGTAGGGATCCATATGTATTGTTCAATGCCTGCCCCACCCTCCCTGGTCCCACTACTCCCACCCAGTTTTCTTTTGAGTTTTGCACTATTGTTCTAGATGAGTACACCTATAACACCATTTTTTTGTTCTGCTGATTTGGGAAACTGTAGTCTTCTCCTTGCTTTACAGTTATTCTCATTCTCTTTATCCTTCACCAAGTTGACTCATCCTATTTAAATAATTCTCCAATTGAAGAGGATTCTGTAACATACAAAGTAGTAATTTAGGACAGTAGTATTGCCTCTAGGGAAATTATTGATTCTGAGATTCTCTGTGTCTCATTGACTTTATTTTTTTGGGTGAGGAGAGTTCTTAGACTAGATAATGATGGATATTCCTTCCAATCTGTGATTTTGGTACTGAGATACTTAAAGTTCAAAGAAAGCTACCTGAGATCTCTAGTTCATTCTGCGTGAGCATTGTTGTTTTTCCTTAGTTCTTGAAGAAGATTATGATATCAGGAAGATGATGCCATGAATTGCAAGTGGATTGAATTTAAGTGAGGGAGGACTGTGCAAAGTCACCAGCCTCACTTTCTCCTCCAGAGCCATCTGGGACAGTGGCAAGATATAGATCAGAAAAAAAAGACAAAATATATGTAGATCAGGAGGAATCGAGATGGCCCTTGATGCAGTGGGAGACCTCGGCCTTTTTAAGCTAAGGTCTTTCCCAGGTCTCAGTCTGACTGAGGCAACACTTATTCAGTGATTAGGGCTAGGTAGGAAATGAGGCAAAGAATGTTCTCTTTTATCTAGACCAAAAAAATCAATCAGAGAGGGCAAGACTCTCAAAATTTCTGGCCAAAACTGAAACAACTGCTATTTATATTCACTCTGAGCCATCAGGACCCAAACAATGACCAGTAGGGCTGGAAGTGGGACCTATTGTTGGCCAATGAGAGTCACAGTAATTTGGGTTTAAGGGATGGTCTTTAAGAAAGAAATCTAGCCTGGAGCCACCAAGATATTGCATGGTTTTGGTTATCAAAATTTACATTCTTTTGGGCACACCACCTAGAGGTAAGGGTATGATACCTTCTGTGGACAAAAGGAGAAGGAGGAGGAGGACAGGGAAGGGAAGCAAAGAGAAGGAAAGGAAAGGAAAAGAAAAAGGAAAGGAACAATGAAAAGATGGGAGAGGAGAAGAGAGGACAGGAGAGGACAGGAGAGGAGAGGAGAGAGAAGGGTAGGGAAGAGAAGAGAAAAAGAGAAGGAAGGAAGGAAGGAAGGAAGGAAGGAAGGAAGGAAGGAAGGAAGGAAGGAAGGAAGGAAGGAAGGAAGGAAGGAGGGAATAATCTGCATTGTCCAACTTGAACTGACCAGTTGGGTCCCCAGTGGGGAACCTGGTACTACTCATAGGTTATTGTTTGTCCTTTGTTCTTGAAGAGGACCATGACATGAGGAAACTGATGCCATGGCTTGCAAATGAAGTCGATATAAGTGAGGGTAGGCTGAACAAAATCACCAGCCTCACTTTCTCCTCTAAAGCTACTTCATTAACATCACACTGATCAACAACCTTTAATTTTCTGAATTCATCTTTTCCTTTTCCTGTTGTTTTTATGTTTCTAGTTTAATATCACTATATGGTAAAGAAAAGAAAAGAAAAAGATAGTGGGAGAAACCAAATTCACAAAGCCAATGCTTTGAATATTTTTAAAGATTATCTTTCATTGAGTCGGGAGTAATTATTGTCAATGTTGCCAGGGAAAAGAAAAACAAAACTCTTTTATGACAAGTTATGTCCCTTTTAGGGGGGAATCTATGTACTGCCAACATTGAACCAATTTAACCACAGAAGGAGAAAAAGCACATTTTTCATGTTTCGTAGTCTAAACATGATCTTGTAGTTTTTAATGACAGATGCTGCCTGAAAGGTAACAGAGGAACTAACATTTGGCACGTCTCATTAACAAAAGTATAGTTCATATAAAGTCAAACACATTGTTGTTATTAGAGGCAAATGATGGCAGGTTTCATCTTTTTTGACATTGACTCTCTCTCTCTCTCTCTCTCTCTCTCTCTCTCTCTCTCTCTCTCTCTCTCTCTCCCGTCTCTCCCTCCCCCTCTCTCTTTGGCAGCTTACATTATTTTTTTTCATTTTTAAAGTTTTTTATTGATGTGTTTTGTTTTTATGTTACAAATGTGTATAGATTGCTCCATCTCTCTGAATGGTCTTTGGTACCAAAGAAAAACAGTTAAGCAAATCCAGTAAAACAGTGACATCATCTGAAAGTATGCAACAATGTCTTATCAACTTTCTCTCTCTCTATCTATATATATATATCTCTTTCTGTCTCAGTCTCTGTCTGTCTCTGTCTTTGTTTCTCTCTTTCTCTTTCTATTTCATATTAGAAATCTGTTTTCTCATCTACCTATCTTACATGCCTTTGAGGGGCAGGATCAGAATTTCTTGTAACAAATATGTTTAGTCAAACATGACTTATCATTGGTCTTCTGGAATCATCAGTGATTATTTTATTGACCATTGGTCTTACAGCTTTCTTTTGTTGTTTTTACATTATCATTACTATGGTTATTCCCCTAATTCTGTTTTGTTCTTTCATCATCAGTTTATAAAATTCCTCAAAATTGTCATTTTAAAATATTACTTTTATATTATAAAACTTTCCAATTAATAAATGGTCAAAGGATATGAACGGACAGTTTTCCAATGAAGAAATTAAACCAATTTATAGTCATATGAAAAAAATGCTCTAAATCATCATTGATTAAAAGAACCTTGAGATATCACTTTACACCTATCAAATTAGTTTAAATAATTGAAGAGGGAAGCAACAAATTTTGGAGGGGTTGATTGTGGAAAAATTAGAACACGAATTAATTATTGGTGGAATTGTGAACTGATGCAACCATTTTGGAGAAAAATCTGGAGTTATGTTCAAAGAGTTATTAAACTCCCCATAGCTTTCAACCCAACGATAACACTACTTGGTCTATCTCCAAAGATGATTAGGGAAAAAGGAAAAGAACTTGTATGTCTTAAAATATTTATAGCAGCAATGTCAAAACACCTATGGGCAAAACCCCAAAGAAAAACAGGAAGTGTTCTCAAGACCAGAAATAACTTATGTAAGGGCTCAAAAAGGAGCTTGAACTCATATAAGAGATACAGAAGAAAAATTGGGGGGAAAAGGGGAGTGATGAAAGAGAATTATGAAAGTAGAGTCAACAGCTTGGGAAAAAAATACAACTGCTTAAAAAGCAGAATTGGCCAAATGGAAAAGGAGATACAAAAAACTGAAGAAAACAACTCCTTAAAAAGTACAATTGGCCAAACAGAAAAGAGAATATAAAATCTAATTGAGGAAAACAACTATTTGAAAGTTAGAATTGGGCAAGTAGAAACTAATGAATCTATAACACATCAAGGACCAATCAAACAAATTCAAAACAATGAAAACAATAGAAGAAAATATAAAATACCTCATTAAAAAAATAACTGATCTGAAAAATAGATCCAGGAGATGCAATATCAGAATTATTCAACTACCTGAAAGCCATAATTAAAAGGAGAACCTAGACAATATATTTCAAAACATTACCAAGGGAAACTATCCTTATGTCCTGAAACCAGAGGGCAAAATATGCATTGAAAAAATCCACTGATCACCTCAGGAAAGTGATCCCAAAAGAAAAACTCCAAGGAATATTATAGCCAAATTTCAGAACTTTCAGGTCAGGGAAAAATACTGCCAGTAGGCAGAAAGAAACAATCCAAATATTGGAGCCACTATCAGGATTACACAGGACTTAGGAGGTGCAACATTAAGGGATCAGAGGTCATGTGACCCAATGTTCTGAAAGGCAATGGAGCTAGGACTACAACCAAGAATCACTTACCCAGCTAAATTAACCATAATATATTAAGGGGGAAAATGGTCACTCAATGAAAAAGAAGGATTTCAAGCTTTTATAAGAAAACCATAACTAGAATTAAACCAAAAACTTGATCTCCAATATCAAGACCCAACAGAAAAATAAAAAGTGGAAAAGGGAAAAGGAAACATAAGGGATTCAATAGAGCTAAACTGTTACATCCCTACATGGGAAGATGACACTTGTAATTCTTAACAATTGTACCACTAATAGTATAGCTAGAAGGAATATATACAGGCAGAGGGTATGAGTATAAGGTGAATTTGAGGGAATATCATAAAAATAATGAAGAGATGGGAAACAGGAGTACACTGGGTGCAGAAGAAAGGGAGAGGTAGAATGGGGGAAATTATTTCACATGAAGAGGTGTGAAAGACTTATTACTGTGGAAGAGAAGACAGGAAGGTGGGCAATGGGCATCACTTGATCTTTACTTTCATCAGTATTGCCTCAAACAGGGAATAATATACACAATGAGTTGAAAATATAAATCTGTCTTATGTGACAGAGAAGTAGGAGGATAGGAGATTAAGGGGGAGGGGGACTGACAGAAGAGAGAGCAGATTAGGGGAGGTGGTAGACAGAAGCAAAACACTGATAAGGAGGGAAAAGGTGAAAGGAGAGGGAGGACAATCAGGAGGACAAATAGGATGGAGGGAAATACTCAGTAATCATAATTGTGAATGTTTATAGGATGAACTCTACCATAAAATAGAAGCAGATAGCAGAGTGGATCAAAAACCAAAATGCTAAAATATGTTGTTTACAAGAAACATGCTTGAAGCAAAGAGACACACAGAGAATAAAGGTAAGGGGCTGGAGACAAAGGAAAGTGTCTTAGAAATATCAAATCTCAAAAGGTGTTTTAAATCAGTAATCATCAAAACTATCTGGTACTGGATAAGAAATAGTGTGGTGGATCAGTAGAATAGATTAGGTATACAAAACTCAGTATTCAATGATTATAGTAACCTAGTTTATGATAAATCCAAAGACCCCAACCTTTAGGATAAGATCTCACTATTTCACAGAAACTGTTGGGAAAACTGGAAAACAATAGGACACAAATTAGATATAGACTAACCATAGTCTCACACCATATACCAAGATAAGTTCAAAATAGGGTACATGATTCAGACATAAAGGCTGACACCATAATAAATTAGAAGAGCAAGGAATAGTCTACCTCTGAGATCTATGAGGAAGGGAAGAATTCATGACCAAACAATAGATAGGGAGCATTATGAAATGTAAAATAGATAATTTTATCATATTAAATAATTTTTAAAAGTTTTTGTACAAATAAAACTAATGCAACTAAGATTAGAACGAAAGCAGAAAGCTGGAAAAAATTACAGCAAGTATCTCTGATAAAGGCCTCATTACTCAAAGAAATAGAAAACTGAGCCAAATTTATAAAAAAATACAAGCCAATCCTCAGTTGATAAATGGTCAAAGGATACAAACAGGAAATTTTCAATAGGCATATGAAGAAGTGATCTAAATCACTTCTGATCAGAGAAATGAAAATTAAAATACTTCCAAGGTACCACCTCACACCTATCAGGTTGGCTGATGTGACAAAAGTAGAAAATGATAAATGTTGAAGAGCATGTGGGAAAATTGTGACACCACTGCATTGTTGGTGGAGTTAAGAACTGATCCAACCATTCTAGAGAACAATTTGGAGGTATGCTCAAAGGGCAACCAAACTTGGTGTACATTTTGGTACACCAATACTACTACTAGGTCAATATTCCAAAGAGATCATAAAAAGGGAAAACAGGCCGACATGTACAAAAATATTTATAGCAGCTTTTTTTGTGGTGTCAAAACACTGGAAATTGAGGGGATGCTCAACAATTGGTGAATGGCTAAATAAGGTGTGTTATATGAAAGTATGGAGATACTATTCAATAAGATATGATGAACAGGCAAATTTCAGAAAAAATCTGGAAAGACTTGTTAAAAATGAGGCAAAGTGAAATGAAATTTGAAGAAAACATTGTACACAGTATTAGCAACTTTGTGTGATGACCATCTATAAAGGACTCAGTTTTTCTCAGCAACACAATGATCCAAGATAAGTACAAGGGACTCACAAAGGGAAATGCTAGCCACATCCAGAAAAAGGACTGATGGACTCTGAATGCAACTTGAAGCATATTTTTTCACATACTTTATTATTTTGGTGTTTTTTTTCTTTTAATCTCTTTTTCTTTTCACAAATGTGACTAATATGGGGATATGTTTTACATGACAGTACATGTACAAGTTATAGCAAATTGCCTACCATTTTTGGAAGATGGAAGGTGGGAAGGAAAAAATTTGGAACTCAAAATCTTGTAAAAATGAATGCTAAAAAAATTATCTAGATGTGTAATTGGGAAAAACAAAATACTATTAAATGCAAAAAACTATGGCATTTTCTAAGTAAGAACTTTACATTTTAGTTACAGCATTCTATGGTCAATATTTTAAACAAAATATTTAACCTTTGTGGGCATTTCTGGAACCTTGGCATGTCTTGCAGTGGCTCTCAAATTATAACCAAGTGGCAAGTGCCCACTATTCCTTCCCCTACAGTGAGCACTGTTTTAATTACTGATTTTACTATAATGGTTCTTAATTTACCATAAACATTATTTGGTAGTTTCTATTAACTATTGTTTCCATTTACATGTTATCTCAAAATAACCATACATCAAAGCAAGAGAAACTTGTCAACAGAGCTGTATTTTGGGTAATACCAACCCTAGATATAAAATTCCATTTCAACCTTTTGGGAAGAAGAAAAACTACACTCAAATCAATTACCCTACAGAGAATAATATTTATCAAAACATTAATCATCAAATTACTCTTCTCTTATTCTCCCAGGATAAATTTGTGGTTCACAGAAAAAGTTTAACTTTAAAAATAAAATAAAACTAACTGGTAGCAACTAAAAACTGTGTCTTCATTTGCATTAAAAACAAAAATTTGAAGCCAGAATTTCATACACATAAGATATATACATATATACATATTTGTGTTTATATTTATGCATGTATATGTGAACAAACATACACTTTGGTGCAATTAGAAGTCAAAGGGAAATAAGTCATGATTCAGGAGGCTGGTAATTTTTCATATTTTTTTTGCCATTAATTCTGTGTTTCTCACTTGTCTTCCATGTTATCCTCTCTGGCTAGAGTCCCCATTTGAAGACTGAAACAAAATAAATCTTTCTTTCAGCTCAGGTAAATGACAGTCATCCCAGTATGCTCCAGACAGCAGAATTTTAACAGAGTGGGAGGATCAGTGAATATTCATAATTGCCTTTTCAACATATCTCATGTGCTCTATAGATGTTACATTAATTCTTCTGTTTGAGCTCAAGTACTAAGGAAGGGAATAGATTAACTCTTAAAGATTTGCCTTTGGAGAAGCTGGGCATGAGTAATGAGTGCTCTTATTTTAGAAGTATATAACATATTAATCAAAGCATTAGCTAGCATCTCTCAACATTTTATAACATGTGAAGTTCTATTTCCTAATCACTGGTTATGCTACTATTAGCATGTAAGAGTGAAAAGCATAACTGTGAAGGAAGAGAAAGAAAAGGAGAAAAAGAGACAGAGAGAGAGAGAGAGAATGAGAATGATTTAAATGATGCCAGCAATGTCTCCTATCACTTCACTCAATGAACATTATAACACAAGGGAACATGTGATAGGAGGAATGCATTGTCTAACACCCTGCTCCCACCTTTATTCAGGTTAGACTTTTCCAGCTCACTGTTACCCCAATCATTGAATGGAAATGTGGAGGTTTTAGGGGTAGGTAGGCATCAATTATCTCTTCAAAATGATTCAGGCAGAGGATTTATACCCTTTATTTGTTACATCACTGTCATTTCAGGAAATCCATCAGAATGAGTCTTCACTGAGACAACAAAGATTAAAAAAACTAATTAAAATAATGCACAAAAAATCCCTTTTACTGCATATGAAGAATTGTGTATCTTTCTAAGAAAAGGAACAAAGCACATTGCCTCATTTTGTCTCCAAGTCCAATATTGGTCATTACAATTAGAAAGTGCTTAGATTTGTTTTAATGTTTCATTTACATTATTTAGGTCATTCACCCTAATCAATTCATATGAAACTTCCATTGTTTCTCAAAATTACTGACATTTGGAAGATCATCTCTCAGCACGTCTTTTTCCTATTTCCAGGACTATGGCATCTTCCTCAGCATTGGCAATTCTTCTTCAATCAGTGATGAGGCTCTGCATTCACAGCTATCAGTTCTTTCAGAATGATAGAATGGATCTCATTCATCACAGTGACTTGAACTCTGAGGATAGAAGTTACGTTCCATCTCTGGGTTTGATCTCCCACTTAACCAGCTACTCTTTAAAGTTCAAGTATCATGCTTCTTGGCAATTAAACAGTAGATAAAAAGTTTTTGAGTAGTTCTGTCTTCTATTTGTTGTTCATTACTCTCCCTTTGAAACAGGGAAATTGCCATATATTTTCTGTAATATTTCTCTTGCTCCCAGTATAGATGAAAAGAAATTCTGTCTGTGCTTTCTTTTTTATTCACCACATGCATCCAATTATTCTGAAATTTAGTGTACCTAACATTGTTTGTAGGATATTGCTTATCTTCAGTATACATTTCCCATTATGCCATTATTTTTTAACTTCTATATATTCCTTTCTAAAAAAAAATGAAACCAGTAAATTTCATGTGCATATACAGAGATCAACTTTACACAGCCCCTTTCCTTCTTTAGAATTTATTTTTATTTTTTGTGCTTTGTATGGATTTCTGTTCGTTTTTGGTTGTAAATATTTTATTCTTGAGGATTTCCATTTCTTCTATAACTTGTACAGTGATACAAGCAGTAACTTAAGATTTTTAGATGGCTGTGTTACCAGTGGAATATCTCTGAGAGACCCTCTAGTCTAAACTTCCAACTTTATAGACAAGGAAATTGTGGCCGAATAAGGTGAAATGACTTGTCTAAGGCTAATGAACTGTAACTTGCAAGGTTTAAATAGTATTCTAAAACACATATGAAGGAATGCATTCTAGCTAAGGAGTTTTCAGTAGCCATATCTCAAAATGAAAAACAACAACAACAACCCCCATTCTAGGCAAATATTTTTATTTGAGGTGGAATTTTAGAGTGCTGTAAGCTGGATCGTGGATTTACCTGAGCAGGAACACAGCTACGATTGGCTACTGTGTGCTTCCATTTGGGGTGTATATTCCCTCAAGAAATTCTGCCTATGGGCCCCTGCAGATCATGTATATGTATGTATGTATGCATATGTGTGTGTACTCATAAACAGAAGTAGGAATCATTTAAAAAAAATAAAATAAATCTATCAGCCAACCTTATTTTAAAAGAGAAATAAGAAAACAAAAGTGGCAATATCAAAAAGGAAAAAGATACTTCACAAAAAAAAAGAAAAGAAATAGGGATAGAGACTCAATTTCTGAATTAACTTTTGTAGATAATTTCCTGCTTAGGAAAGTCCCTCTACCAGTGAAGATTGACTTCTCTGAAATTTAAAGTCTTACCTAAAGTACTAAGAAATCAGGTGACATGCATACAGTCACATAGCCAATTAGTTTCAGAGATAGTTCTTAAACCCAGATCATCCCAACTCCAAGGACAGCTGTCTATCTACTGTAAAGAAATTTGAAACAAATCACTATGCCTAAATATATAATTTTAACACGGATAAGTTTGATGATATAGATGTATATTTACCAAAATGCATAAAATTCCATATAACCAGATTAAAAATTATTTCAGAAAAAGAAACCAAACAAACTGTAAGTGAGCTCTGAAAGAAAAATCACAGAAATAGGTATATTTCAGGGCATTTTAATATAAAACATTAAAAGTACAAGATATTCTAGCATTACATAATCTGTTTTCAAAAATTTGGAAAAGAAGGATCCTGCTTAATTCCTTCTATGATACAAATATAGACTTTGTACCTAAACCAATGAGACTAAAAAACAGAATTTTCTTTAAAATCCCTAATAAATTATTATTCATTAATACAAAGTATTTAAGCAAGTAGGTTAATGCAAAATATTAAAAATAATATATGCTCTGGCCACATTAGTTTTATGCCAATAACAAAAGATTGGTTCAATATTAGGAAATTATAAAGGTGATAGACTATATTAATCACAAAACAAAAATGAATTTATGGTTACATCAATAAATGCTGAAAAATCTTTGCTAAAAATGATGCTCATTTTAAAAAAATAGACAGTTTAGGAATAAATAGACTTCTCTTTCTATGATAAAGTCTCTATTTACAGTTGCCTCTGTTTAAAATCCAACATTATATTTAACAGAAAGACACTAGTGGTCTTTTTGATAAGATCAGGGATAAAGCATGGATTCCCATTATTAACATTATTATTGGATAGTACTAGATATGCTAACTATAGGATTAGAATAAGAAAAATAAATTGAAGAAATAAACATTACAAATTACATATAATAAAATGATTGAGAATCTACCTTAGGACATACATATACATGCAAGAATTATATGAACTACAAAAATCTTTTTTTTACATAAATAAAGATGTTAAAAAAAAGGAAGAATAAGTAACTTTTTCCTGACTTGATTTTGTCAATATGGAAACAATGAAAATACTACCTAAATCAATTTGCTTAGTCAGTCAGTTCCATGCTAATCAAACTACCTAAGGATGATTTCATTTATTGTGATAAAAAGTCAACATTCTTAAGGGAAATCATATATAAAATATACAGTTTTATATGTGTGTGTGTGTGTGTGTGTGTGTGTGTGTGATAAAGTTAGGAAGGAAAGGTCCCTAACAATACCATATCTAAAACTAAACTACAAACAGTAATGAAAATTATTATTTAAAACATACAGAGGTAATTAAAAAATGTTGCCAATGAGCTATAAAAGATATGAAAGAAACGAGTGATGAAAAGTTTGATAAATGCAAAGACCTCAATTCTTGGGCTAAGGACTTAACTGTTTGACAAAAACAACAAGGACAACTGAAAAGCAGTATGTCAGGATCTTTGTTTAAAAGACGTTACACCATGTTCCACAAGGCACTGAATCAAAATAAATACATGACCAAGATAGAAACTGTCACATCAAAAACAAATTAGAACACCATGAAATGAGTTTGCCTTTCATTACTATAAAGAGTGGAATAGTTCATAATCAAAGAAGGGATAGAGAAGATCACATGAGATAAAATTGACAATTTTATCACATAAAAATTGAAAATCATATGCATAAACAAAATCAGTGTATCAGAAGGGAAATAGCCAAATGGAAAAATTTCCCCCTGGCAAGTCTCTATGTTAAAGATCTGATATGGAAGGATGCAGGAAATTGATCCAAAAATAAACATGCACCATTCCCTGATAGATAAATGGTCAAAGGAAAAACATGTTAGTTCTGAAAACAAAACAAAACAAAACAAACAAACAACACCAACAAAAAAAAAATAAGGTTTCCACTACCATATTAAAATACTCTAGCTAAATAATAAGAAAAATTCAAATAAAGACATTTCTAAAGTTCTACCTCATACCCATCAAATCAACAATGATAATAATGACAATACATGACACTTTTTGGGGAAGATATGGAAGAGGTTTTTGTTTGTTTATTTTATGTAGCTAGAATGTCCAGCATCCATGATTTCAGAGAACATATTTTTTTTAAAATAAGTAAAGATCAAATCTGCATTGCTTCATAAATAGTAAGAAACTAAGCTGAGATTTGAATCTAGCAGCTCTGAATACGCATTCTTTCAGCTATATCACACAAATTCCAAAAATGTTACTACTAGTACACAAAATACAATCATCATGTTCTTATTAGGTCAATATGAAATTTTTCTTTGTCATCAATATATTTGAAGATGTAGCATTTAAAAAATGTTTCTGAGAGGTGTAATTTCTAGGTAATTTAATCATTTTGCTCATAATAACACCATTTTGATAAAATATCAAAGACCCCTCATAGTGGTGGGTTTACAATTTATATGCCCTGGGAAGAACAGGTGTTCCTCAGGGTGGCAATCAATTCTGGTTGGTTAATAATTAATGAGAGAATTAATATTAAAATGAGGTGGGCTATACTACAATGAGGGTCTTTGAGTATGTTACTTGGATCACCCAAATCTTGGTCAAAAAGACTTATCAATTCCTATATCAAATGTCTGACAAAAGAATAAACTTTTCCCAGACCTGTCTGAGAAAATACAATGAGCAGGAATGCACCTAATTAGCTAAAATTTAGAATTTATCTTATTATCTGATTAAATCTTGACCTGGATATATCTTTCAGAAAGATTTTCCCACAATGATTGACATCTGGATGAGGAAGTAGGAAAGGGGAAAATCCTTGGTTCTGATTGAATAATTATTCAGTAATTAGTTATTCAAATAGTTATGATACCAGAGAGAAATAAACATTTCTCACAAAGAGTAGTAATCAACTTAGGAATAATAACAATTACAATAAATAATATTAAAATAAAAACAATGATATTTTCCACACAAAACATTATTTTAAAAAATTTTAGCGCATTAACAAACTCAGAATTAGTCTTGATTTTTCCTCTGTTTCATCTTCACCCCAATATCTCATCAATTGCTAAGTCATTACCTCTGTCTCCTTCTTTTTCAATCATTCTTGCCAAGTGTTTTGTTAGGCTGAAATGGGATAATGGATGTAAAGCACTTTTCAACTTAGAGCACTATATAAATGTCAACTATTATTATTATTATTTTTGTTATTACTGTTATTATAATAGCCAACAGTCACCAGGCCACTCTCTGGAGGTGACTTAATTCCCTGGGATTTCTACTGAATTTCTGCTGAGTTCAACCAATTCACTCAGTGTTAAGAGAACAACACAGGAATGTGCTAATAAATGTTTAACAATTTGGTTGGACTAAGGAGGTGTGAAAAAAGTTTAAAGGTTAAGATTAATCTGCATTATTATTAACACTTTCATAAGTCAAATCAACAATTATTTTTAAAAATCAAACTCTGATTTGCAATGCTTGCTATTTCATATATTCCATGAAACTTTTCCCTAACCTCTTCAATTGTCAGTGTTTACTTCTTGAAATTATCTTGTGTTTGCATATTTGTTTATATGCTGTATCTCCAAATAAGATATAAGTTCTGTCAAACTCCAATTTGAAAACAGTGTTCTAAGAAAGACGAATGAAATTGGTGGGGGGTTTCCCACTCATTAATTTCTCTAAAGCTAGTTTGACATGCATTGTGTGTGAGTTACAGTACAGATCTAGGCCCTCCTGAGAGGTCCAGCCCAGAACTGCCACGATTTAGGATTTGGGAGTATAGGGTTATATGTCCTTCAAAAAGTAGGTGTTCCCAAGAGGTGCCAATCAAATATAACTGGTCAACATGCTGGGAGGTGGGTATTATGAGGTCTTGAGTATGCGACTTAGATCACTTAATCTTGGTCAAGAGGGGCTGATATCATCCTTCCATCTGGAAAGAGCAAATGCCACCCCCAGTCTTGGGCTATCTAGGGAGAAGAATCTATCTCCATCCACACCTGAGCAGATTAGATCAATTCAGGCCTGGGTTGGAGTTTGACCAGGATAAGACTCAATGCAATATTATCATCAGTAATATCCTTCTGAAGAACTTTTCAGAAGGGGTTTGGCTCAGGGGAAGGTCTGAGAATCACTTTTCACAATTCTAGATAGGGTAGGGATTGTTTTCATTCTATTGAATTTGTAATAACATAACATAGTACTTTGTATATAGCAAGCACTCAATAAATGTTTCTTGAGTTGAAACAAGAAAATATTTTTGCTCTGTGTATCATACCAAGTCTGTATAAAGTTATTCATCATCTTTCTTTCATTTTTTCCTTCTTTTATTAGCTGTAGATGATATGTATATACTTCTTTTTCCATATTTCCTTGAATGTTTAATATTTGTTATTTTATAACACTATAACATAACATTACATTTGTATGTCTTAAGTTATTTAGTCATTCTACAGTTGTTTACATATAGGATTTTTCCTTTTTGTGGTTCAAATAGGACATCACCAACATCTTTTTTGTGTGTGTACACAATACAAATAGATTCCTTTTTCCCTTTATATGATATTTTTGGGATATGATCCTCATACTGAAATCACTAAATGAAATGGTAGTATATTTCATGAAGCTCTTTTGCCTACTGACATATTGCAGGCTCTCTCTCTCTCTCTCTCTCTCTCTCTCTCTCTCTCTCTCTCCACAACACACACACACACACACACACACACACACACACACACTCACACAAAGAGAAATTAAAGTTTTGTTGATGTCAATTAGTGTACCTCAGTTTATCTCTGTATCCCCAATGCAGTACACAGAAAGTCCATAATAAATGATTATAATATTCAACTGACAGTCAAATCATACCTATTGAATGTAATTCTTAAAAAAATAAGTATTTCTTATATCTCCTCTCTATCAATGTGTGAAATTAGAGCCATGTTTCATGGAACACATTCAAAGAGTATGCAATACAACTCCTATTTCCAAATAGGTTTCATATTTTCCTCAGTATTAAAAAAGATCTTTTAAAAATATATATTTTAGGAATTATTGTTAGCGATGTCTAAAAGACTATATTTTCTTGTCATTGACAGAAGACATAAATGATTCTAAGGCACAATCTTGTTTGGGTATTTTAATTATGTTATTTAACAAGGTGTCTTCCTTAAAAAAAAAGTCTCAACAGAATAACTCACATTAACATAAGTGAGAGTGTGGGTGCATTTTCTCATCATGAACCGAGAGTTGCTCATTGTATATACAAATCTATAGAATACAAAAACTAAAAGGCATATAGTAACAATTCACATATTTAATGCCTTTTAAAATCATATCATTTTTACATTAAGAGATAAAAAAGACTGAAAAATCACTTTTTTTCTTTCAGATTTTTTTTTAATTCCAGAAACTATTCAGAAATGGTCATGCAGTACATCATATTGTGAAAAATTAGACTTCAATTTTCCACCTTCCTTTCTCAATGAGAATTTGTTCTCTTTTTCTTTGTATAGTCAGAAACTAACCACACCATTGTCCTGCTGCATATAACTTCATGGGCAGTAGAATTCAAAATACTAGAAAAGGCATTACTGAAGTCTCTATTGAACATTCTAAAAGGCTATGCTGCAATTCCAGGCAAGTGTGCAAGGAAGGGGGAGAATGCTTCAATTGTTAATGATCACAATAAGGTCAACCTCATTTAATGAATAAGGAAGGCCAACGAGTCAGGACAATCACTCAGGAGGATTTAAGGCTTTGTAGGAAGATCTCAGGGTAGCTAGTAATTGGCAATTTGAGAGATAGAAGACTGTTACTTTTTGAGTTGTAGTGAAAAAGGAGTGAGCAGCTCTATCAACACTTGGGATCTAATATCAGTGGCAAATAGCAAAAGAAAATGTATTATAGATAAGTTCCTACTGACTTGAAAGATGGTAAAATAATTTCTACATGCATACTAAGTGAAAGTTCAGTATTTCTCCTATCAAGCTTCTGAAACAGAAACAAAGGTGAATTGGATCTTTCAATCTAGAAATCTATAATATCTCCATTTGTAAAGAGTCATGATTATTTCCTCCTAAGAGCAAGAACTGAATAAAAATAAAATAAGTACTACTTTCTCTTTATAGGCTACGTATACTTCATCCTGGTCTCTTGTTCGGTTCTTTGTGTGTGCTTAGAATAAAGCACCATTGAAACTGATAAGAACATCTGAAATTCAATATCTTGGGTCCTTTATATTAAATACCTTTCTCATTTTATTTCCTTTCATTCTATCATTTCCTTTCTTTCCTCCTTCTTTCATTTTCTTCCCTCCTTCATTTCTCTTTCTTTCTTTCTTTCTTTCTTTCTTTCTTTCTTTCTTTCTTTCTTTCTTTCTTTCTTTCTTTCTTTTCTTTCTTTCTTTCTTTCTTTCTTTCTTTCTTTCTTTCCTTCCTTCCTTCCTTCCTTCCTTCTCTCTCTCTCTCTCTCTCTCTCTCTCTCTCTGTCTCTCTCTCTCTCTCTCTTTCTTTCTCTCTTCCTTCCTTTCTTTCATCCTATTTGTGTGTGTGTGATGGGAGTACAATGAAAACTTCCTCTGTTACCCTCCCAACAGTTGAAGAATAATAAGGTTAGTGGGTTTTTTTTTCAATTTTTATAATTATATTTATTTATTTAAAAAACATAGTTGCTCAAACAAAGGAAAAAAAACCATATTCTTTATTTTGGGGGGAATATTAGTGGGAAAAGAAAGGGAAGGAAAAGAAAGTATAACACATTTTTGTGATAAATGTGATAGAGCAAATGATAAAACTATTTTATATAGTACTTCTAATTGTAGGTTCTCTAATTTACAAAATCATATTTTATAAATTTGAATTACCATATGAAGATATTTGAGAAAGCACCATGTAATGACTAGAGAACATGCCTTTAATACAGGAAGAATAAGGGTCAAATCATATCTCCGATTAAAAAAAATATAGAGTATGTGCTGACCTACACTGATAGTTGGAATTTTCCACTTGCAAATTCCCAATGCCAGTGAAATCAAGGGTTCTCTGCCTATCCCAATACTAAGCAGAAAGGAATTAACTTGTGTGATCACAGAATATGAGGATTCTACACACCTCTTTAGAGGTAGCCAACAGCTCCATGGATAAAGGACTGAGTCTGGTATCAGTAAGACCCAAGTTTGAAATCTAGCCCCAAATACTCCTTAGCTGAATGATACTGGGCAAGTCATTTAACCTCTGATTGCCTAAAAAAAAAATGGAGCTACTAGATAAGGAAATGACAAATCATTCCAATATCTTTGCCAAGAAAAAATCCAAAATAGAGTCAAAAAGGTTTGGTCATGACTAAAATGACTGCATAACACACATCTATTTCCTCAATCAACCTTCACAACTGCAAGGTCTATGGTATACAGAGGATACTATGCCCATACAAAGACTACAACATGACAAGTTTATCATTATCATCATCAAACATTTAGTTTTGCCATGGAAAATAGATATTTATTTTGCAATTTCACTTGAATAAATTTGAGGCATTATTTGCTCCTGGTTGAAATATCACCACTGCATACCCCTATTGATATGAGAAACCATGCAAATTTTCTTAATCTTCTTAAACAACTTTAAATATATTTACTCTAGTGTCTGAATAAAATGAATGCTGGACTCTCATGCAGTGATCCAATGAGGTTCCATCAGTTTACTGAGGATCTGAAGGCTGTTATTGAGTGCTTAACAAAAGATTATTATAAAAAAGATATCATTCTTGGGGCAGCTAGGTGGCACAGTGGATAGAGCACTGGCCCTGGATTCAGGAGGACCTGAGTTCAAATTTGGCTTCAGATACATAATACTTACTAGTTGTGTGACTTTAAGTAAATTGCTGTCCCCATTGTCTATCCAAAAACAAAAAAAAGAAAAGAAAGAAAGAAAATGATATCATTCTTTATTTCTGCTCCTAAGCTTTTTCTCATTCAAAAATTTATTTGGTGGAATCTAGGGTACCTTAACCCATAGTTTCTTATTTAAAACACTGGATAAAGTTAGTGAAAGAAATTACATGAATAAATGGGAAGAATGTCACTCTTTTTGAAAAGAGCTATTTATATTAAACATCATAAGTAAGCAGTGACTTTATGCCAGTAGTGAATGAATGAATAAACAATATCATATCATGTCATTTGCAATAAGAGTTGACCATGACCTATCCAGAAGAAATGCATAAGCAATCCATGATGCCTGGGTTACACTGTGAAAACAGATTCTTTGGGCTTCTTAATGTTCGCTGATCATATATCAAGGGAATTAATGATCAAAAGCAAAACAAAAAAAATAGTAAAAGAAAATAGCCTAGCAGTACCAGTTTTCAAACTATACTACAAAGCAGTAATCATCAAAACAATCTAATGCTAGAAAAGAAAAAGGATAGCTGATTAATCAAACAGAATAAGTGCACAATATACCAAAGTAAATGATAGGAGTGACTAAGTATCTTTTCAACATAAAGACCCACATTATTGGGGCAAGAATTCACCATACAACAAAAATTCCTGGGAAAATGAAAAGCAATCAGTCAAAAACTAGGCATAGGCTACCATTAAACATCACATACTTAGATAAGCTTAAAATGAGTATGTGATTTAGAAATAAAGGGCAATATAAGCAAATTAAAGAAGCATGGTAAAAAGGAAAGTAGGGGAAGAATTCATAACTGAAAATAAAAATAAAAACAAACTTTAAATTATTTTCCCTCATGAGAAAATGACCAAACAGCTATGTGATGTTATTCATCAGACAGTAAACTTTACAATTAGGGTTTATTTGTATTTTTATCCCAAGAGCCTAGCAAAGTGGTTGGTACATAGCAGATGCTCAATAAATTTGTTAATTAAGGCCCATACAGCCTTATTGATCAGAGAAAATAAAATTTCAGAATTTTAAAAGTTTTTTCCCCTTTCCTCTAATAATTCCATTCATCTTTCCCTAAAAACACTATTTATACTTATATTTTAAAATTTTGAACTCCCATTTTCTACCTAGAATAAAATATATTTTATATATTATAAACTAGGATTCTACAATCGTATGTTATACAGACCAGAGGGAAAAATTTTACCTTATAAATTGCTTACACATTGCTTGAGTATTTTGTTGATTATGCTCCACTTATAAATCTTTCACCCTTGGGAGCAGAAGTTATATTTAATTTAATGTTCTAATTAAGAAAAAATGACTTTGCTGCCAAAAAACATATCTTGGGGATTCATTCCTCAGCTGCATATTTTAGGCTGTCCCCAGGAAAAGGAAATTTGGGGAAATCTCCATGAATGTTCAAAATGGATAAGAGTTTTCCTTCTTACTGAATGTCCTTTGTATTGTCTGTCCCCTATGTCTGGAATGTTCTGACTTCCAAACTTTTCATCTTAGTTTTCCTGCCTTATTCCAAGACTGAGGTCACAGCTCACCTTCTGCAGGAAGCCCATTCCCTCTCAGATTAATTTCCATCTATTCTGTTTATATTTTTAATTTACCAAGTTTTATTGGATTTTGTATACTCCATGAGAAGGTTAGCTACATCAGAAGGTTAGAAGATTAGGGACAGTTTTTGCCTTTTTTTTTTAATTCCCACAGCTTATCAGAGAGATGAGTGTAGAATCCTAAGGGATTAATAAATGCTGATTGTCTGAATGACTGAAATAACTGATGAAAGTTCCCATTCTTTTGTTCTGTACAAGTTGAGTCATTTTATTTTCTTTCCCATAACTCTTTTCCTGTATTGTCACATTACCATTGCTATCAGGGGACTTTTTTTGTTAAACTGCCCTTAACATTATAAGTAAGTCCAAGATTATCTTCATTTTTGGTTCATTTTTAAATTTTCTTTCTCTTTGTTGTCTCTCCTCTTTAATGCCAACTTTAATACAGGCTTGGTTTGAGAGTCAATATCTGACATCAATGAGCATACTCACTGCTTTTAAAAAAATTACATTCTTCAAACGGATGAGAGTCTGTTGTTTCATCTTCCAAGGAATCCTGAATGATCTTCATGTAAGGAATCCTGAATGATTTTCATGTATGGATAATAGATACTTTTTTGGAAAAGTGCCTGTACAGTTTTTTTTATTCTATCAAGATGTGGGGGTGATGGTACCTGAGGGGGTGTGTAGGATGTGGGGGGGGTTATGTATGTGTATATATGTACATACGTATGTATGTATGTATGTATGTATGTATGCATGCATGCAGGCAGGCATGTATGTATATGTGTGGGTATTCACAATGAACAAATAATTAACCCTACAGGATCATGTATTCTCCTTATCTTTCAGTTAATTTTAAAGGACAAAATTATTTTCCACTGATACATATTTGAAATACTAGGGGCAGTGAGGTGGCACTGTGGTAGAGCACCAGCCCAGGAATCAGAAGGATTTGAGTTGAATCTGGCCTCAGACACTTGCTAAGCTGTGTGACCCTGGGCAAGTTGCTCGACCACAATTACCTCAAAAAAAACAAAACAAAACAAAACAACAACAACAACAACAATTAAAAAAAAAGGAAGGAGGGTAGGATATCTTATAGCACTATCATATATTTGTAAATAAGTCAGTAAAAGAATGTAAAATCTATTAAAATAGGGAGTCAGTTTAGAGAGATTCAGGGAAGAAAATGACAGGAATATTAGCCCAAGAATATACATCTTTAGACTACAGGGAAATTAGGATTGAAAGAAGATATATTCAATCCAATTAAGTTAACAGATCCTTAATTAGATTAATGTAATTTTTAAGCAGTACAATACAAAGATTACTAAACTTCTGTCATATTCTAACAGAGAAAGAAAGGTAGCCTAATAGCAGCATTGTGAAATTACAAATTCAACCAATTTTGAAAGAAATGTTAAAGGAATAAGAATAATAATATGTGTCTATAGAAATTGAAGACTTCAGAAAAAAATATTAAAAAATAAATCTGAATTTGAATCAAAATTGGATTTTAATTCCTTTGGATTTAAATCAAGACATTTCAATCTTATCTCTTCTATTGTATAGACCAGCTGTGAGTGAAAGTGGTCTTCTATTTCCTCTTGATATTTGGAGTGGCTATAAGCAAACTAACTGGAGAGAACTTAACTTTTTACCTTATGAAATCCACTGCCAGCTTGTAGATTGCTCCTTTTTCTTTATTAGCAGATTTATGGGCCTATTTTCATTGAGAAGCAACAACTCCAGGTTCCAGAGCAAAGACATCTAGGAAAGTTATTCACAAGAGTGATGGGGTCAATGGAAATTTTGTTATGTGCTGAAGATATGCAGAAACATTTTTTAACCATGAACACAGAAATCTTCTTTCCACGTATAAAAACTTTTCAAAACATTTGGGTGGCCTCCAACTATGGGATTATAGGCTCGACACTGATATTATTGATCCAAATAATGCCAATTTATTGAATTTGTCACATTATAGTTAAGGGACGGGTGGCACTGAGGTCTCAAATAATCAAATGCATTAATATAGATGCAACAAACTTCCACTTTTGTTTTAATCTTCCTCTATGACCATTCAAAGTCTGCAATTGCCCAAGAGATTCAGAGAAGAGATAAGCTACATAATTTCCACTTATAAATGCAAGCATATACATGCATTATCAGGAGATGTATGTGTATATCTATACACATATGCATGTATATTTATGTATAAATATGCATATTTACACACAAACACAGATGTGAATGCATTATATAGAACATTTATGTGTACATAAGAATTCTGATTAATTCAAATGACCAATATAGGTTATGGAGGACTGTTGCTAAATAAAATGATATTTTCCTTCTCTTAGTAGAAGGGCAGTAAACTACGGGTATGCATATGTTGCTAGATGTCACTGGTATTTGGGTTGGTTTTTCTTAAGTGCATGTGGTTTGGTTTTTTTGTTTGTTTTTTAATAAGGAATATTCTATAATGGTAATAACACTTTGTGTGTAAGGATTAGGGATGTTGTGAAATGACTATGGCATAAAAATAAAGCAAATCAATAAAACACATTGAAAAGGGAAGGTCAAAGTATTTTACTATTCAGTTATAAATAGTATTCATTACCCACTCTATAAATATAATTGATATGCTTGATTTATTTACAAAACATTCCCTAGAATAATGTATTGTATGGAAGTGGGCATTCAATAAATTAGGTCAATTTGACTTTATACATTCATGGTAGAACTATAATCCTTTAAAACAATTCTCTAAAATAGCTTACTCGAAGCATTTCTAGTACAGGAACCCTATACATGCTTTTATCCATCATAGGATTTATTTAGCATGGGTCTATGTACAGACTAAGGCCAATTAGACTCAGAGTGCAAGGAGAATTTAATATGAATTTCCATTGCTTGTCCAGTATATTTGAGATTATTTTCCCCTGATTAAAACAGAGACACAATAACTACTACCAATATTGTATCCTTCTAATATTTTTGTTTTGAATGGCTTAAAGGCAGTAGGTGAGGTCTATCAATCAACTACATAGGGGTATGGAGTACCAATCAACCTACAAGCCTTCATTAAGTGCCTAGCATTTGCCAGGCACTCTGTTATGTGTTAGGGATGCAAAAACAAAACAAAAGTAAAAAGTACCTTCTCTCTAGGAAATTATATTCCATATAGAGAAAGAGCACTTAGAATATACTTTATACACACACACACACACACACACACACACAGACAATAGAATCTCTCACTCACATACACACACACATACATAAACACACAAAATACAGCAATTTTTTTTTCGGTGGGACACATAGGCAAACAAGAAAAACTTTAGTTAGAAGATAGTATCAAAAGTGATCTTTGATGTAAACCAGGGATATAAGAGGTGGACATGAGGAGAGAGTACAGTCCCAAAGTCTTTGTGAAAGCATAGTAGTAATTGGATATGGAGGATTATATATGAGGAATAGCAAGGTGATCACTGGGCCTCCTTGAGTGTGTGAAGTAAAGTAAACGTAATAAGGCCAGTAAGGTTAGATTGCGAAGGAGTTATCTTTTAAAGGCCTTTGAGAATTAAATTTCTATTTGATTCTAAAGGTAAGGGGGTGACAATCTAGTTCATTGAACAGGGAAGCAGTATGGTCAGGCCAAGAAGTTAATAATGTCTCTTTGGCAGCTGACTGCAGGATGAAGTGGAGAAGAGAAAAAAAAAATCAAGGCAGAGAAAACAACCAGGTTGCTATTGTAATATATCAGATGAAAAGGTATGGAACTAGAGTTATGGCCTTATTACTGAGAAGAAAGGGAGAGATACAAAAGGCATCATAGAGATAGCATCAATAATATTTGGTCATTCATTTTATATTGGGTGACGGAGAGATGATGAGATGACGAAGGGCCACTGCAACTATAAACCTGGTTAGAGAGATAGAAAAGTTCAGAAGAAAGTTCAGTTTCTGGGAAAAATGAAATGAATGAAATAAAATGAGTATTGTGAGTTCAAGATGCCTCCAGAACATTCAGTTTGAAATACCCAATTAATCAATAAACATTTATTTAACTTCTAATATATACCAGACACTGTGCTAAGAACTGAAAGTTGGTTAAAAAAAAAAGCACTGGATGCTTGGTGAGAGACTTAGGCTGAATAATAGATCTTCATATACATGATAATTGAATACATGGGAACTAGTGAGATGACCAAGAGAGAAAATGTGTAGGGACAGGAGAGAACAGGACAAGTCTTGGGATCATACCTAAAGTCATAGGGTGATACAGGGATGAGCATATTGAGAAACAGTGAGTACTCACACAGATAGGAGAAAAACCATGAGAGACGAGTATCATGAAAATTCAGAAAGGAGAGAGGAATCAGAAAGATGATGACGAGGTCAAAAGTGACAAATGCTTCAGAGAAGTCAAGAAGGATGAGGACTGAAGAAAGATCATCAAATTTAACATTTATAAGATAGGCGATAATTTGGAAAGAAAGGTTTCAAGTGAGTTATGAAGTCAGAAAATGGACTAAAAGGAATTTGAGTAAGAAGAAAAGTAGGGGAACAAGTGTAGAAACTTTTCATAAACAATTGGCTGTAAAAGAGGGGAATACATATATATGGCAAGAGGGGGAAATGGTGTCAAGATACCATTTCCTAATTTTTCTCATATATTTGGAGAATTGTTAATAAAGTAGTTTTTTACTTCAGTTAAGGAGAAGTGGGGAGAAGTTAGCATTACTGGATCACATTTTTTAGAACTAAACTTGTTGAGGAAACACTCACACATCTTCCCTAAACTAAATCATAAATAGGATAGGGGGAGATGTAGAAGAGTATATATTTCAGTTGTTAAACTTATACAAAAAAAATTCCTCTTAATTTATTATCTGCTTTTTTTATTTCTATTTTAGCACCTCTTACAAAAGGGATGATAAAAAAGCAGAAAAAAATGTGAATTGGATTCATTAGACATTTTTAAGAACTACTTTGCTTTTTCCTCTCAAGATACAGAAGTTCAGTAATTGTCATTAGGTTCAGTTTAGCACACTGAATATTTAGCAGATAAATAACATATTGGAACATCCTTTTTTGCTAACATGTTTAAAATAACTGAAAATAGTTATCTTTGATTTCTTTAATGAATTCAGCTTCACACCCCTAAGAACATAAAAATCACCTCCTTAGATTTCTATATTTTTGGCAGCTTCTTGTCAGCTTGGCTACGTATCAGGAGAGAAATAAGTAATGTTCATTTCCTGCAGGTACATCTGCCACACTGATACTTTCTGCTCATAACAATCCAATTAGACATTTTCATTATGAATATTTTATAACAGAAGTTCATTTATAATAATTCATATATTTCTGAAATATAATCTCTTTTGGAAGTAATCTTTGTGATTTTGTGGAGCAAATAATTTAGATAGTATTTTTTTGATATTGGCTTTATCAGAAAATTTGGAATACTTTTAAATATTACAGAAAAAACAATTTTTAATTGTACAATTTGTACAATTAGAAAGAAAAGTTCTTATTCTATAACTTAGCCTTGCATATCCAATGCAATGAGTAGTGTGTGTGTGTGTGTATGTGTGTGTGTGTGTGTATGTTTGCTCAGATGAGATCTTATGGTATAGTACAAAAATGCTTGATTTGGAATCAGGAGACATCTGGGTATAATAGAGTTTCTTTGTGACTTATGGGCAAACAATTCAAGCTTTCAGAGTCTCAGTAAAATTAATACAGGTATTGCTGTAGAAAAGGTAGACTTAAAAAGTAGCCAAAAGAAAAAAAAGAACATGTCTCATAATTCATAATTTAGTGATATTCTTTGAGTGTGGCTTTGAGACTTGTGAAAAGGAGACAGAACGGTTTCTTTAGGGCCATGAGAGATTGGGGGCTGAGTCATGATATTAGATGGGTACCTCATTGTTACAGGTGAACGTTAACCCTATCAATCACTCCCCACATAATAGGACTCTTGAAGGTTGTAGTTGGTGAATAGAGGTATGTGGCACTTAGGTGGGGCAGTGGATGGACCTCTGGTTCTGGAGTCAGGAAGACCTGAGTTCAAATCTGACCTCAGACATTTACTAGCTGTATAACCTTGGGCATGTCATTTAACCTCTGTTTGCTTTAACCCAGTGGAGAAGGAAATAGCAAAGCATTCTAGTGTGCTTCCCCAGAAAACCCATGGACAGTAAGGTCATGGGGTAATGAAGAGTCAAGAATGACTGAACAAGAAGAAATTATTGGAATTTAGTTAAGCAAAACTAAGTGAGAGTTTATGGATATGCTGGTCATTTTTGAGCTGCTGGGCTGCTTGGGCACTATGCTTCTTTTCACTATGTATCAAAGGAATTAGCTCAAACAGTTCTTATTCCTGCTTAAATTGTGTGGTGATGCCCATTAGCTCAACTTAACTGTTCTGTTGGGGAAGAAGAAAGATAAGGAATGAGAAAGGTCCACCCTGCAATATGCTAGCTAAAAGATACATAGATTTATAATTTGCCACCTCTTCACGTTTGTGTATGTCTATGTGTATATTTATATGATATATATGTGTGTACATATAAAATGCAAATATATACATATATGTATATGTCTACATACACATCTATAAATGTAGTATGTATAATATATGTGCATGTACATGTATGTGTGTGTATTTTATGAATGTGTGTATACACACACGCATGTATATATGTGTGTATATGTACAGAAATGTATGTGTACATGTATGGTATATGCATATATATGTATATTGTATATATATACATATATATACACACACACTATATTTGTGTGTGTGTGTGTGCGCATATAAAAACAGTTGAATGATGGGACATAACACCTTTTACTTTCTTTTAACTTGCTTGAAGGAGCTAAGAAGAAACATTGAGGTTAAGTTTGAAGTTTCAATTCCTATGTGAATCAATCTTCTTTGGACTTTTTGGAATCCTAATGGATCACTGAACAGAATATTGGCATTGGAAAGGATTCTAAGGGCCATCTAAAATAGTTTATACAGTCAATTATCTTGCTTTTTCTTGAATATTTCAAGCGCAATCAACTTAGGAAGAAAGTAAAATACAGTTCCAATGCATATCTGTTGTGGGAACCTGGAATCTGGGGGTAAGAATTGACAAGGAAGGAAATTCCTCCTGGTAAGCAAAGGCAAGTGTGACACCTTTGGGGAAAAAAGAAAAAGAAAGAAGTATAGAGGGGAAGGCAGTGGAGGCATGAGGAGAGCCCAGGATGTATATATAAATTCTAACAGGTGATTTTAAGAAGAAGAAAAATGGCCCCAAAAAGGGAGGGAATATTACTGCTAGAGGCAAATTGAGTAATGGTTCCTCCTATCTCAATTCACTCTTGTCAGTGACTGTGCTTGCATTATCCAAATAAAAGCTGTCCTGAAAAACTGATGTTGAGAGAGTTTTGTACAAGAATGACAAACATTGACCTTAGAGAACTACACATATTTAATAAGGAAGCTTGCTTCAGTTCCAAATCTTCATTCCAAGGTAGAAATGAAGATGTATTCTATATTTTGAAAAGCAACCATCCTACAATAACACCACCAGCTACTGACATTTATATAGTATTTTAAAGTTTGCAAGGCACTTCACAATAGGTTATTTCATCTAATCTGAGAGGCAGTCAGAATTACTGCTTCATTTTAGCATTGTTTGAGCCTATTTCTACATACAGAAGGGGAAAAATGTTTGAAAGAATGAACTTAAGATCTTAGTAGTTATTTTGGAAAAAAATATTTAAATTCAGTTAAACATATGAGTATTCATCTACCCAGTCAAGAAGCCATTGTATAATTTAGCACATATTACTCTCAAGGCAATACAGAGTAAGAGATAGAGAAAATGTACATAACACATGATGTTCCAATTATGCTTTTTGGAAGCTTCAAATGTCATGAGATAAAATGTGTATAAATTACTTTCTGTAATTGACAATTAATCTTGTCCAAAATAACCATTTATTTGATTGAAATCAACTGATAGTGTTTAAAACCATCTTGTATATGCAGTCACCCCCAATGACGTGGATAACCTGACAAAAATGGACCTGAAAAATTTTATTCAAGTCGGAGGTATTCTCTGAACATCTCTATCATTAGAAAGATATCTTATAAAGCCTACCAGGCTTGTAGAGTTGAATTTTTTTGTTCCTGATATTTCTACATATCCTGTTAATAATTTTTTTTTCTTTTTGACATAATTATACAGAATTCACTGGATTAATTATGGAATCCTGCCTTTAGTATTGCCAATATAAATTTTATATACGTGTGTGTGTATGTATGTATGTATGTATGTATGTATGTATGTATATGCATATGTATGTATATGTATATGTGTATATGTGTACATACATATATATTTTTTTCTTTTGGAGGCAATCAGGATTAGGTGACTTGCCCAGGGTCACACAGCCAGTAAGTGACTGAGGCTGCATTTGAATTTAGGTCATCCTGACTCCAGGTCAAGTGCTCTCTCTACTGCCCCACCTAGATATGTCTTAAGGTTAGAAACAACTTTGGAAGTGTTCTAGTCCAACTCCATCATTGTACATATGAAGAAACTGAGGGAAACTAGCCAGGGAGGCAGAGGAGAAGGAAACAATACAGACAAGCTCCCCACCACAATTACTCTACAAAGAGCTCAAAAATGCACCAGACTGAATCCTACTCTGTAAACCAAGGAAATAATCACAAGGAATCATTTTTCCAGTCTAGGTAGGTATAGGGAGACAGATTTCAGTGGCAAGATTTAATCAAGAAGGTGTATATGAATTCTTCATTGGGAAATGATGGACAAAGACTAAACTGGGTCCTTGGATGGTGTATTAGGTCAAGAAAAAGTCCCAGATCTAACATTGAGGGGCAGGTCACTGAAGGGAGCAGGAACAGTGCCACGGGCAGCTTTGTTTTCAATCTCTTATACCTAGGGTGTAGACAAAGAAGGGACGTATCTCAGAGTTATGGTCAGGGAAGAGAGTTGTCTAAAGGGACAGCAGCAGCTCCTTGGCTTTCAGCCAATAAGCTGTGTGGTGTCTCATATCCAGCACCCAGCCCAATCTGAAGCTTGCAACAGAATAGGCTGGGCAGGAAGCTCAGTCTAAGTCAAAGCCTGCAGTTCTTTACCTCTGAAATCAGAGCCTTCCAACTGTCTGACAGTGAGTGGCTTAGTGGAAATCTACTGGAGCCCCAACCAGGGGACAGCCTGAATATTGCTTTGACCCAAACCCATGTCAAAAGCTTTCAAAACTCAGACACGGCCAGCAGGTTTCAGATGTTATCCTGGATGCAGCAGTTTGGGGGTATACTGAAATCTTTCAGGTCTGAGATATTTGAAAAACAGAACACTTAACACCCAGACAAAAGCAGTAGCAAACCCCAAAAGAATACAAAACAGGACCAAGAAAAGCCCAGACATTCTCTCCAAAAGTATACAAAGCATGGATCCAGTTCAAAAAAGTCAAAACTGAATTTGGAAAGAAAGGGTAAACATATACATATATACTCACATACATACATACGTATATGTATGTATGTGTGTGTTCTTGACAGGAAGACACTAGCACAAAACTAGAAGAGGGCAACTGAAAGCAAAAATGTCAATGATCAATGGTTATTTTGCTCATTTGACTATTCAGTGACATAAATCTGCTTCCTTATTTCTCAGTTCTCAGCTTCATTTTAAAAAATGAGCTGTAGCAGCAAAATAACATTGGTCATTGAAATTTTTGCATTTATCATTCAAAGAAAGACAGGAAATACTTTAACTTAAATAATTAGTATATTTTTAGGTACATCTGGTTCTTTTAACATTAATTAACTAAGTATTAGCTTCAATTTTCTTTCTTTTATTAATAGAGATAGGGGTCCTTCAATATTTTTGTGTTTTCTCTTATGGACTTCTTTGTCATTCTAGTAAAAAATGGAAAAAATGTTATATCAGAACAACATTTTAAAGTAATAAAATAAAATATATTGGATTAAGAATTGTATCAAGTGTATCAAAACACATTATCAAAATATATTGAGGGGCAGCTAAGTGTCACAGTGGATAGAACACCGGCCCTGACATCAGGATTACCTGAGTTCAAATCCAGCCTCAGACCAAACACTTGACACTTACTAGCTGTGTGACCCTGGGCAAGTCACTTAACCCCAACTGCTTAAAAAAATGTGTGTGTGTATATACACACACACACACACACACACACACATATACGCAGACATATATACACACACACACACACACACGTATATATATACATATATATATATATATACATATAGATATATAGATATAGATACAGATATATAATGCATAAAACTATTATGGATGAGATGATAGACTTTCCCTGAAATAAAACTTAAGGGAGTCTTAAATTTTCCCTTCATTTGTAAATTTAACATTTATCTGAGAAATGCTAACCTTTCCAGACCTAACTAGCTTTTTCACAGTAAAGAAACAGATTTTGCCCTGAAACAACAACAGCAAAATCTTCCTTTGATCTCATGAAAAATTCACAGTGATAATGAAGCATGTTTGCTTTCTTGTAAACCTGTTAAAATATTATTTTTCACTGAATTTGACAGTGGTGAAAATCTTATCACACAGCATGAAATGTGTTATGTTATTTTGATACATCAGCACTATATCAAACCTATCCTTAAATGTTCAACTTTGTTACAAAGAGAACTTTTTGGTATGTGATTTACAGGCTAATTTCATGCAATTTATATAGATATATTACATAAAATGATTTGTGCTTCTCTAAACTTATTTTGTTCCAATCAATTTCTTGGACTTCAAATTTATTCTTCGAGGTAGCTAAGAAAGGGATGGAATAGGTATTGGAAGCTAGCAAACAGTATGATATAGAAATATATATTTTTTAATTTAATTTAAAACTTCTGGAGCAGAAAGCATATTGTGATTGGTGAATTTCATACTTAGAGGACCTTTGTATTCTTCTCTTGGATCTTAGTCATTTTAAAGGATCCATCCAGAGGTATTCTTATATTTACATTCAACAAATTTGGAGGTACATACTGACATCAGCCTTTTGTTCAGCGGTGCTGTTACTATGTACAATGCTGTCTTGGTTCTGCTCATTTCACTTTGCATCAGTTCATGTAAGTATTTCCAGATTTATTAGAGAGGATCATGCTCATTATTTCTTGGAGTACAACAATATTCTGTCATAATCCTATAACACAACTTGTTCATCCATTCCCTTATTGATGGGTATCCCCTCAATTTCTTTGCCACCACTAAAAGATCTGATATGTGTGTGTGTGTGTATATGTGTGTGTGTGTGTGTGTGTGTGTGTGTATGTAAGTGTTTTTCCTTTTTTTGTTGTTGTTCATCTTCTTGGGACACAGACCTGATAGTGGTATTGCTGGATCAAAGTCTATATACAGTTTGCCCTTTGGGCATAGTTCTAAATTGTTCTCCATAATGGTCATATCTTTCTATTCCTATCATAATAAATATTTCTACTTGAGATATTTTATTCTTTGGAGTTAAAATGTGGTAGACATTCACAATTTTTGTTGAATAAATTCACTTCATTGAACAATACTAAATAGAAAGAGAATTTTAAACTCCAACTTATTTTGACAGAAAATGAAGTGAATAATTGCGACAATAGTGTCGCAATTCCTCCTACATTTATAATTTTCCTTTTCTGCCACATTGACCGATTTGATAGATATGGGGTTGTACCTCAGAATTTTTTAATTTGAATTTTTGTAATCAATACTGATTATGAACATTTTTCATTTCTTTAGATAGCTTTGATTACTTCATCTGAAAACTGCCTGTTTATATCCTTTGACCATTTATCAATTGGGAAATGGCTCTTATTTTAATTAATTTGACTCACTTCTCTATATATCAGAGAAATGGGGCCTTTATCAAAGAAATTTGCTGTATTTTTCTTAGTTATGATAACTAATTGTGTATTTCTCTCCATCTTATTTTCTTTATGTTTATCCTATTCTCCTTCTCCTTTCACCCTGTCCATTCCCAAAAGTGTGTGGTTCTGACTGCCACCTCCTGCAATCTGCCCTCCCTTCTATCAGCCTCCCACCCTTACCCTTATTCCTTTTTCCTCCTACTTTTCTGTAGGGTAAGACAGATTCCTATAGCCAACTGAGCATGTACGTCATTCCCTCTTTGAGTCAATTTAGATGAAAGTAAAGTTCCAGTGCTACTACCCACCTCCCCCATCTTCCCCTATACTGTAAAATATTTTTTCTGCCTCTTTTATGTTATGCAATTTACTTTATGCATCCTCTCCAGTCTCTCTTCTCCCAGTGCATTCCTTTTTTTCTCACCATTTATTTTATGCTTTTTTTTAGATATCATCTCATTATATTCAATTTACATCCATGTCCTCTCTATATGTACACTTCTTTTTACAACATTAATAATGATAAAGTTCTTAGGAGTTATAAGGATCATTGTGCCATGTAGAAATATAAATAGTTTATACTAAAGGGATCATAAAAAGGGGAAAAAACCCACATTTACCAAAAAAAAAATATTTATAGCAGCTTTTTTTGTGGTGGCAAAGAATTGGAAATTGAGGGGATGCCCATTCAATTGGGGAATGGCTGAATAAGTTGTGGTATGTGTTTGTGGTATGTGGTATGTAGTATTCCATTGTTTCATAAGAAATAGTGAGCAGGCAGATTTCAGAAAAACCTGGAAAGACTTGCATGAACTGATGCTGAGTGAAGTGAGCAGACCCAGAGAATGTAATATACAGTAATAGCAACATTGTGTGTGACCAACTTTGTTAGACTTAGCCCTTCCAAGTAATGAAATAATCTGAGACAATTCCAAAAGACTCATGCTGGAAACTGAGAAAGAACTATGGAGTCTGAATGCAGATTGAATTATACTATTTTCTCTTTTTGTTGTTGTTTGTTTCTTTTCATTCTTGTGCTTTTTTCCCTTTTGTTCTGAATCTTCTTTCACAACATAACTAATGTGGAAATGGGTTTAATATGATCACACATGTATAGCCTATGTCAGACTACATTCCATCTTGGGAAGAGTGGGGTGGAGGGAAAAAGGAAAAATTTAGAACTCAAAATCTTGTCAAAATGAATGTTGAAAACTAGAAATAAATATTTTTGATGAAAAAAAGAAATACAAATAGTTTAACCCCATTGAATCCCTTATGATTTCTCTTTGCTGTTTAACCTTTTTATGCTTCTTGGAGTCTTGTGTTTAAAAATCAAATTTTCTTTTCAGCTCTGGTCTTTTCATCAGGAATACCTAAAAATACTTTGTCTTATTGAATATTTATTTTTCCCTTGAAGGATTATACTAATTTGGTGAAGTAGGTGATTCTTGATTATAATCCAAGATTCTCTGCCCTCCACAATATCATATTCCAAGCCCTCTTCTCCTTTAATGTGGAAGCTGATACATCTTGTATTATCCTGACTGTGGCTCAAAAATATTTAAACATTAAATATTTTCTTCCCGGCTGCTTGCAATAATTTCTCCTTGACCTGGAAACTCTTGAATTTGTTTATAATATTCCTTGGAGTTTTCATTTTGGAATCTCTTTGAGGTTATTAGTGGATTCTTTCCTTTTTTCACTTTATCCTCTGGTTTTAGAATATCAGGGCAGTTTTCCTTCATGATTTCTCAAAAGATAATGTATAGACTTTTTAAAAATCAGACTTACAGAGAGGCAGAGCCAAGACTGCGGAGTGAAAGCAGTGACTTGCTTGAGCTCTCCCCCAAACCCCTCCAAATACCTATAAAAAAATTCTAAAGCAACATAACCCACAAAAAGACAGAGTGAAGCAAATTTCCAGCCCAAAACCACCTGGATGGTTGATCAGAAAGGCATATCACAACAGATGGGTAGAGGAGTGCAGTGTAATGTAGGTACACAGGCCACAATGAACCTGCAGCAAGCCTCAGAGGACTGAATCTTAGGCAGCTGTGGTGGCTTCAAGACCTCTAAACCCACAAACACCAAAGACAACTTAGAAGGTCAGTGGGAAAAGTCTATTTTTGCAGTGCTGAGAGAGGAGCTAGGTCAGAGCCAGCTCCAGAGTGCAGAGTGCGGAGCACGGGTGCCCAGGCGATGGCTGCATCCTGAGCTTCTAGCCCACAGACTGAGGGGGAATTGAGCAGCTGATCAGAGAGGGATTGCAGGGATCTATTTGCCAGTGCTGAGGCAGGAATCTCTTGCTTTGCCCGTGCTTGGATCTGGGTCACAGTTGTGGGTGGCAGTCTTGGGGTGAGGAGGAGTGCTGGTGTGGTGGAGCTACTAGTGGCAGCAGTGAGGAAACCTTCCTCACAGTTCCAGGACATAAAGGAGTGCTTCTGGTCACTAATAGACCAGAGCACAGGCCAGGAAAGGAGTAAACCTCACCCCTTATCATACGACCCTGCAAGAACTGAAATTTACAGGGTCCTACAAGTATCTCTGAAAACAGCTGTGTAAACCCCTGAAGCTTGGGACAGTACATTCACCACATTGGAAGCAGACTCTTACCTTAACAAAGAGTTTAAAACTCAAGTAATTGGCTGGGATCATGACCAAGCAGTCCAGCAGTCCAAAAAGAGTCAAACTATATTATCTTACTTTGGTGACAAAGCAGATCAAAACATACAACCAGAAGACAACAAAGTCAAAGCTACTACATCCAAAGCCTCCAAGAAAAATATGAAAATCAGTCCCAGGCCTTGGAAGAGCTCAAAAGGGATTTTGAGAAGCAAGTATGAGAAGTAGAGGAAAAACTGGGAAGAGAAATGAGATTAATGCAAAAAAATCATGAAAAACAAGTCAACAGTTTGCTAAAGGAGATCCAAAAAAATACCAAAGAAAATAACACCTTAAAAAATAGCCTAACCCAAATGGCAAAAGAAGTCCAAAAAGCCAATGAGGAGAAGAATGCCCTAAAAAAAAAATTGGCCAAATGGAAAAGGAAGTCCAAAAGATTACTGAAGAAAATACTTCCTTAAAAATTAGAATAGAGCAATTGGAAGCTAGTGACTTTATGAGAAATCAAGACACTGTAAAACAAATTCAAAAGAATGAAAAATTAGAAAACAATGTGAAATATCTCATTGGAAAAACAACTGACCTGGAAAATAGATCCAGGAGAGAGAATTTAAAAATTATTGGACTATCTGAAAGCCATGATCAAAAAAAGAGCCTAGACATCATCTTTCAAGAAATTATCAAGGAAAACTGCCCTGATATAGTAGAACCAGAGGGCAAAATAGAAATTGAAAGAATCCACTGATCTCCTCCTGAAAGAGATCCCCAAAGGAAAACTCCTAGGAATATTGTAGCCAAATTCCAGAGTTCCCAGGTCAAGGAGAAAATATTACAAGCTGCCAGAAAGAAACAATTCAAGTATTGTGGAAACACAATCAGGATAACACAAGATTTAGCAGCTTCTACATTAAAGGACCACAGGGCATGGAATATAATATTCCAGAGGGCAAAGGAGATAGGATTACAACCAAGAATCACCTACCCAGCAAAACTGAGTATAATCCTTCAGGGGAAAAATGGTCATTCAGTGAAATAGAGGACTTTCAAACATTCTTGATGAAAAGGCCAGAGCTGAATAGAAAATTTGACTTTCAAATACAAGACTGAAGTTGAACATGAAGAGGTAAACAGGAAAGAGAAATCATAAGAGACTTATTAAGGTTGAACTGTTTACATTCCTGCATGGAAAGATGATATTTATAACTCATGAGACCTTTGTCAGTATTAGGGTAGTTGGAGAAAAAAATTATATGTATGTATATAGATAGACAAATAGATAAGTAGGTAGAGGGCACAGGGTGAGTTGAAGATTAAGGGGTCATATCTGGAGAATAAAATGAAGGGATGAGAGAGGATTATACTGGGAGAAGGAGAAAGGGGGAGGTAGAATGGGATAAATCATGTCACAAAAAAAAACAAAAGAAAAGGCTCTTACAGTGGAGGGGAAATGGGAAGGTGAGAGGGAATGATGAATCCTATTCTCATAGGATTTGGCTTAAGGAGGGAATAACACACATTCAATTGGGTATGGAAATCTGTCTTACCCTACAGGAAAATAGGGGACAAGAGAGCAGGGGAATGATAGAGAGGAGGGCAGAATGGGAAAGGGGGTAATCAGAAGCAAATACTTCTGAGGAGGGACCGGGTCAAAAGAAAGAATAGAATAAATGGGGGGCAGGATAGGATTAAGGGAAATAGAGTTAGTTTTTCACACACATGTCTACTGTGGAAGTGTTTCGCATAACTGCACATGTATAACCTATATTGAGTTGCTTGCCTTTTCAATGAGGGTGGGTGTGGAGGGAGGAAGGGAGAAAATTTTGAACCCAAAGTTTTAAAAACACATGTTTAAAAAAAGTTTTCACATGTAACTGGGAAATAAGAAATACAGGAAATGGGGTACGGAAGTCTATCCTGCCTTACAGGAAAATAGAAGGGGAAGGGGATAAGAGAAGAGGGGAGAGAAATAGGAAAGAAGGCAGACTAGGGGAAGGGGTATTCAGAATGCATGCTATCTTGGGGTGGGGGGAGGGGTGAGATGGACTGAAAATTTGGAACTCAAAATCTTTGGAAGTAAATGTTGAAAACTAAAAATAAATAAATTTTATATCAAAAGAAAAAATCAGATTTACAATAATTTTTAAATTATATCTCCTGGATCTATTTTCCAGATCAGTTTTTAAATGAGATATTTCATATTTTTCTTCTACTTTTCACTCTTGAAATTATTATTTCTTAACGTCTCATGCAGTCATTAGCTTCCATTTGCCGAATTCTAATTTTTAAGGAATTATTTTCTTCATTTGGATTTTGTACTTCCTTTTCTATTTGATAAGTTCTGCTTTTTAAGGAGTTATTTCTCCATTGAATTTTTCTATATCTTCATTTCTCCAATTTTGCTTTTAAGGAGCTTTTCTTCTTCAGGTATATAAATGTATATATATATATTTAATATTTGATTGATTCTGTTTTTTAAGGTGTTATTTTTTCAATATTTTTTGTGCCTCTTTTACCAAGCTATTGACTCTTTTCATGATTTTTTGGCATCATTCTCATTTCTTTTCCTAGTTTTTCCTCTAGCATTCGTATTTGATTTTTTAAAAATTCTTTTTGAGGTATTCCAATTTTTTTTTTAATGGGCCTGAGACCAATTCACACTTTTTGAAGCTTTGGATGTAGCAGTTTTGCCTTTTTTTTTCTTCTAAGTTTCTGTTTTGATCTTTCCTATCACTACAGTAACATTCTGTGGTAAGGATCTTCTTTTGTTGTTGTTGTTGTTGTTGTTGTTGTTGTTGTTTTGCTGATTTTTCCAGTCTATTTATTGACTTTAATCTTTATGTGAAAGTTGGGCTTCATTCCTGGAATGAAGGGGACACTTTTCCAAGCTTTAGGTTTTTGTACATATGTTTTCAAAGCTAGTTATGGGGGCCCATAAATTTTTAATTGTTCCAAGGTGGTTTGAGCTAAGGAGAGGTGTGTTTACTACTCTTCTGTCCTGTGCTCTAGTCCATGAGTGCCCATAAGCACTGTTTTCTGCCTTTAAACTGTGACCAAGGTCCCAGGTTTTCTGTGGCCCCAAGCTATAGTGTCCTAGTACTTCTCCCACCCTGGGACTGTGACCCAGAATTGCAACCTGGATCCAAGTATGAACAGTGCAACATAGCCTGCTCTTAGTGTAGTGAAGCAACCCCTGTAATCTCCTTCTAACCAGTTGCTGACTCTCTTTCTATCTATTTTCAAAGAGCCTTAACAGCCCTCTGCTGTTGCTGCTGATTCAGTCACTCCCAAGGTCTGCTGCTAGTTTGCAGAGGCTTGGTCTATGCTGATACAGCATGTGGTGGATGGCGCTCCATTTCACCTCACCATACAACATAACTTTCCTATTAACTTTCCAAGTTGTTCTGGGCTAGAAAATTATTTCATCCCATTTATTTTGAGGAATTATTTAAAGCTGTTTGGAGAACAATTTGGAGATATCCTGCCTTTTTTCTGCCATCTTGTCTCTGCTTACCTGCTATTTTTATGATGTCAATGTTTTTGTTGAGGTGTTTTCCAAATTGGATATGTTCCATTTTATAATTTTGACACATGACATTAAGACATATTATAACCTTATTATATATTTCAAAACTATAGCAAGTTGTACATAATAGATTTGCAGTTTCATAGGCAATCATCTTTTTTTAAAAATAATACTGTTATAGAAATATTCATTTTATTCCATGAATTAAAAATAAACTATTTTTTTAAATAAATGTGGGCTCAGATCCTTATAATCTAGCCACTGCTCTGATTTTTATAATCTAGCCAATAGCTCCAGGTACTCAGATTCCTTAAGAGTCTGGCTAATATGGTGGATCTTTAATCAAACTTGTCTTTGACTGAAAGAAATCTTGGGTCATGATCTCAGGGTCTTAGCACCCCTAAACCCCTAAACTCCTAAGCCTCAACATTTTGGTGGCCCATGTGGAGAAACTGCCTAACCCCAAGTTCTTCTCCAGTCAAGACTGGAAGATATGTAAGCCTCCCCCATCTTCTTTCTTGCTCTGCAGTTCGGGTCACTCTCCAAGCACCAAGGCTTGGAGGTGCTTTTCGAGCAGACAGTTATGAGGCTATCTTGCACTTGGCCTGATGCTCTCAGGTTCTCAGTCCTCAGGTTTGGTTTGAGGCCATTAACCTGGGTACACCTTCCACAGCATAGAGGACAAGGATGGACAACCTATCAGGAAGTGTATGCCCAATTCTGTCAATTCTCTAAGTGCTAGGGAATTGGGAAAACTGCAGTTGCTTTTTGGCTCCCTGAGCCTTCCTTCCTTCGTTCCTTCCTTCCTTCCTTCCTTCCTTCCTTCCTTCCTTCTACATCCCTGAATCTCTCTTCATAGAGGCTACAAGGAAAAGTTAGAGCAGCTAAAAACATCTTGGCAGATTCTGGAAGTTTTGTGATCAAACATTAAGGAGTTTGAAACACCTGTACAACCTGTTCACTCCCTTCCCTTGAGTCAAGAGGGTATCAGTTAACCCTTCTCATAGGTGAAGAGAGTTTCACCCTTAACTCCTCACCTTTGATTTTGCCCTCTTTCACCTGGGAAAAGGGAGGAGGAGGGAGGAGCAGCAGCCATAGCATGGGCTCCACTGATCATGGGCTTAAGCCCTAGGGCAATCTTTACCTGGAAGCATCACCCAGGTTCAGCACATCCTGCTCAAGGTAAAGAAACTGGCCTCTGAACTTGGGTAAGCATGGTCTTTTACAGTTATAGTTTTATAGATGTTGATTCTTTGTGTAAAGTAATTTAGAAATGCATTTAACAAAACTGAAGTCGCCTAATGGATTTGTTACAAGTTTCAAATTGGTGAACTTTTTGTATCAGTTATGTCAAGCAACTTTTTATAATTTGGTTATCAGTAAAATAATTTGGCTATTGTTGGCTATTGTTTTAATGTGTACACTTGTGAAAAAGCTTGTTTGGGTTATGGCTTGCTGAGAATTTGTAAGTGTATAGAAATCAATAACGATTGGCTTTTTACACAGGACAAATTTAAATTTGAGATATAAAGCCTGGAAAAGTTTTCCTAAGCTGTTATTAGTGAAACTTGCTGTTTGAGGTAAAAGCTTATAGGATTTTATTTTGATTTGTCTGATGGATCATAATCCATAGATAATCAATAATACACCATCTGAGAGAAATGCCACCAGCTACTCAGAGAATCTGATACTGGTGAGAAGTCAGCATCAGGAAAAGCTGAGAAGACAATTAGCCTCAGTCTAAGATGGCATCCTCCTGGTTCAGTTTCCCCATTATGTTCCTTTGAAAAGGAATGCTACCCACCTGGCTATTCCTGAGTCTGGCTATAAGGTAGATTTGATGCTACATGGTTGGAAAACTGAATTATCTGAATCCGAACAGATCTAAGGATGTTTTATCCTGCCATACCTGGGCCCTGCAGTCTTTTCTGTCAGATTTGTGTCTTTTAAGAGTATAAGCCAGTCACCTACAGTGCTAACAAATAGCCTGTACCAGCTAATATCCCCCCATTTTTCCCTGGATGCAGCCTGTGCTTGGTTGCAGTCACTATGTCCTCTTTAGGACCCCCTGGAGGCAGGGACAGCTGCCCTTGCAGCTACACCTCTTGCAAGTAGAAAGCAGTTTCAGAAGCCAAGACCTTTGCCCCTTACCCCAAAAGAATTTGGGTCCCATTTGTTTGAGCAGGGAATGATGAGTACGGGATCTAGACCCCAAAAAGGAAAAAACATGGACTTTCCCACATGGCCAAATCTCTGGAGTTCGCCTGAGGTTATAATAACTGGCCTTCATTGTGGCTACACTCAATCTCTCAATTTGGTTAACCTGGCCTAGCCCTCCTCTGTCTTACATCCCTAATATCTACTTCCCACCCTTAATCCTATCTAGGCTCCATTCTCCCTTGGCCATGTGGTCCAGGTCCCTGGCTTTCCATTACCTCAGGGTTCCCTCAGATTACTTGGCCACTCCTAGATCCCTCCTAGTCTTTCTGCATGTAAGGTCCAGCTTGTCTTCATTAAGGTACTCAGATTCTTATAATCCAGCCATTGCTCAGATTTTTACAATCTAGCCAATAGCTCACAGTTGCTCAAATTCCTTAAGAGTCTGGCTAATATGGTGGATCTTTAATAAACCTTGTCTTTGGCTGAAAAAAAAAAGTGAAAGACTTAAAAAACAAAAGACATACTGCATCAGAGTTAGTTGCTTTAAATGTGTTCTAATTCAGATTTTATTTCAGCCTTGTCTCTGTTATTTTTTTGTCTCTATGCATTTCCCTTGCAAGAGAACAAGGTATATATTGGTATTTGCTTTGTTTATTGGTTCAATAAGCTGCAGGGTATAGACTAAAATCTTTATTCTCTATATTTCCTTGGTGTACTTGAATAATTTTACACATATGAGATCCAAATGACATTTTGATGTCATCAGAGAAAGGTCTAAGATTAAGGATCTATTTAATGTCATCTGTCCTCTCCCATGGACAGAATAGCTGCATGTCATGCATATATATTGAGGCCAATAAATAATTGTAGTTTGAGTCTTAATTTAGATGCTATTTTGTTTCTATTTAGGGGAGATAATAATGAATTTTAGGCAAGGAAGACCTATACTGTGTTTAAATTGTCTTTCTGAAAAATTCGCTTTATATAGTTTTTTTCTATTATTGTGTGGATAGTATGTTTTAAGTAGAGAAATTTTCCATATGTACATCAAATAATCTAGTATGTTACCTATACTTAGCTCCATTTTAATCATTTGCAACATGTAAACAAACCATGAGTGCAGGACTCAAATAACCTCTGTAATAATTAACAAAGTCAGAATGTATGTAGAGTGTTTTCAGGCAGCTTAGTCAATAACTACCAAATCAGTAAGTTGCTCTTTATCCCCAGGAATTTCTGGAGCATCTTTTTAAAATTATTTTTCAGCAAGTATATATTTTTCTAGTAAGTATCCATAGAGGTTTATTTGTATTTGAGTGTGTGTGTGTGTGTGTGTGTGTGTGAGTGTGTATGTGTGTGAGTTTGTGCATGCTACAGGTCAAAGATACCTTGCACAGGGTTTCCCCAAAGTTTCAGTGTAGTTGTAAACTTTAATAGTTTAATTTAAAACTGCACTAAGACTTTTGGGACCCCCTGTATCATATTCTAGGACTTGTAAATTATCCTGCATTTGTAGAAGTGTTTCCATCCTTTGGTAATAGCTATGTGATGCCTTTTAAAGGAGGGTTTAATCTGTATGAAAAGAAGCTCATAAATTGCCTTGCTATTAATTGATGCATTACTGGGAAACATTTAAATCAATAATTATGGATCTTATCTAGCTTGATACTTTCCAGTTTTGCAGATTGACTAGAGGTATGTTCCTTGATGTAATTGTTCTGCCTTTCATCATATTAATGCAACAGTGATTATTCTAGTAACAATCTGAAGGGCAGGTACTTTACTTTTCACCTCTCACCCAGTATTGGTACCCTTAAGGGATAAGGGCAGTGTTTAGTCTCTGTATTGGCTGAAGTCCTCACCAAGAATACCCTCCCTATTTTAACAATCTACCCACCCCAATTCCATTGAACTTCTACTATCAAATTCACTTTTGCAAAGGAATATTTACTTCAAATGTATTGCAAGAAAAAATATATATAAATAGAACCCCTCTCAAAAACTGGGTTGGCATAAGTCCCCCCACCCCTTGCTAAGTCTGTCCCCTTTCCAATTCCAAAACAACTTTATGCATGTTCTGACACCTAGCCACTCAGTGTTTCCCTGCTGGTTCCAAGATCACCATGGCTCAAGTTTCAGGGACCAGAGACTTCACCTCCTGTGCCTACACATTAAAAAGAAAACCAAAATAGAACTTAACTCCAAGCTTGGTTTTTGAGGGTACACGGAAAGATGTTACCTTACCCCCACTTCCAACTTAGTGGAGGAGGGGAAGGAAATAAGTGACTTAAGTGCCTTAAGAAATACTTCATTTGATCCCCTATGAGGTAGGTTCTGTTATGATCCACATTTTATAGTTATGGGGATTGAAACAAAAAAACATGTTAAAAAACTTGTGCAAGGGAATGTAATTAGTAAGTGTTAAGGTCAGATTTGAATTCAGGTCTTCCTGACTGTAGGCCTACTGCTATACCCACTGAACCAACAGCTGCATCCTATGTCCATACTGTAGAAGAACAAGATTACCATGAATGAATGCCACTGGAAAAAAAATGGCAGTACCATATTCAGATAGATTTAAAGAAATAGGCAATTTCAGCTACATATCCAACAGAAAGAGTTTCTCACATTGATACCATAGGGGAATAGAGAATGTGTTTACCAAGAAAAAGGTCTCTGTTGTTTCCCACATAAGTTTCTCAATTTTACCGAGCATGTGTCTTATTAAAATCATGATGCTTTCTGGGTCCTTTTTTGTCCTTTTGATTCATTTTAAATTTTTGTTGAGTTGAACATCTTGTGATCATATAGATGACTAGAATTTTTTTTTATTTTAATTTCCATCTCTGGGAGTTCTGTATTGCTTCTGATTTACTTCTTTTTCAAATCTCTATAATACAGTTTTTGAGGGATATTTAATTGTTTATCTTATAATCTATACTTCTTTGACTCCTTACATGACCTTAACCTTTTAACTTTTGATTTTAATTGATGAGTAAAGTAATGTGAAATTTTGGAAACACTTTTATTTTCCAGATTCTTTGCATTATACTTCCTTTTGTGACTTTTAATTGAGCAAAATATTAGTTAAAGTTTTCTATTACATGTATTAGCTAAATATTGATTTAATATTCCAAAATATTTCTACAGATTCATAGCTCTCTCATGTCCAATCTGACATGGTGGGTTTTGATGCATTTTCTTTATTCATATACCTTGAGAGCTATAACTCTTTTCGTTTTGTTCTTACTATGACAAAAACTGACACATACATCACTGTAAGCAGTTCACAAAATGTGGCAATTTATAAATCATTTAGTCAAGTATTTAGGAGACTGTATTCATTTGTAGTGGCTATAAAAATACCAGAATTGTTTTAATTACACTGTTTTAATGTAATTGATCTGCCAGTTGAATTAATGCTGTTAAACTCAAAAAAAGCTTTTCAGAATTCCAGTCTATTACCATCTCTTTTTCAAATCATTTGAAATTTTGATGCTGGTTTTATGATCTCTTTTATTATTAAATTATTTTTATTTGATTTAGTATTTTATTTTCCCCCATTACATGCAAAAACAATTTTGAACATTTGTTCTTAAAATATTGAATTCCAAATTCTCTCTCTTCCTCCCTTCTCACCTCCCTCATTGAGAAGACAACCAATTCAATACAGGTTCTCTACATGTGTAAGCATGCAAAACATTTCCATAATAATCATGTTGTGAAGGAAAACATAGACCAAAAAAAACCCTCAAGAAAAATTTAAAAAGTTAAAAAAAATATTCTTCAATCTCAGACACCATCAGTTCTCACTCTGGGGATAGATAGCATTTTTCATCATAAGTCCTTCATAGTTGTCTTGAATCATCACATTGCTGAGAATAGCTGAGTCATTCACAGCTGATTATCATAAGATATTGCTGTTACTTCATACACAGTACATACATATTATCTAATGTAAATCTTTCCAGGTTTTTTTCCTGAGAGAATACTGCTCATCACTTCTTATAGCACAACAGTATTCCAACACAATTGCATACTGCAGTTCATTCAAACATTCCCCAATTGATGGTGATCCCCTCAGTTTCCAATTATTTGCCTCTAGAAGAGAGTTGCTATAAGTATTTTAGTACATATAGGTCATTTTCCTTTTTTTTAATATTTTGGATTACAGACACCATAGTTGTATTAATAGATCAAAGGGTATGAATGGTTTTATAGCCCTTTGGGCATAGTTCTAAATTGTTCTATAGAATGGATGAATCAATGCACAACTCTACCAACAGTACATTAATGTCTCATTTTTTTTTCCCACATCGCCCACTGTCTCTCACTTTCCTTTTCTGTTCTATTAACCAATCTAATAGGTTTGAGGTAGTAGAATTTTATTTTCATGTCATAAAAACTACTTATTTAACTACCCGTGATCCTTTCTATCCCTTATTTGAGCATAAATGCTTCCCTTATTTACAGATCTGACAGGTATTTTTTTTTGTATTCCACTAATTTGCTTATGATACCACCATTTATGTGTAAATCATTTATCCATTTTGACTTTATCTTGTTATACAGTGTGAGATGCTGGGATATGCCTATTTTCTTTCAAACTACTTTCCAATTCTTCCAACAATTGTTTTTTTTCATTCCTTTAAAATTTATTTTTAGTTTCCAACATTCACTTTTATGAGATTTTGAATTCCAAATTCTCCCTCTCCCTTTTCTCCCCCACCCAACACAGCATGAAATCTTACATAGGCTATATACATACAATCATATTAAACATATTACCGCATTAGTCATTTTGTGAAAGATGAAACAGAACACAAGGAAAAAAACAAGAAAAAAATAGAAAAAAAAGCTTTGATCTACATTGAGAATCCATAATTCTTTCTCTGGGTATGGATAGCATTTTCCATCATGAGTCTTTTGGAATTGTCTTAGATCATTGCATTGCTGAGAAGAGCTAAGTCTGTCAAAGTTAGTCATTGCACAATGTGGCTATTACTTACTGTGTCCAATGTTCTTCTGGTTCTGCTCACTTCACCCAGCATCAGTTTATATAAGTCTTTCCAGGTTTTCCTGAAATCTGCCTGCTCATCATTTCTTATGGAGCAATACAATTCCATTACATTCACCCACCAAAACTTGTTCGGCCATTTCCCAGTTGATAGGCATCCCCTGAATTTCCAATTCTTTGCCAACAAAAAAAGAACTGCTATAAATATTTTTGTACATGTGGGTCCTTTCTTTTCCCTTTTTTATGATCTTTTTGAGATACAGACTTAGTAGTGAGATATCTAGATCAAAGGATACACACAGCTTTATAGCCTTTTGAGCATAGTTCCAAATTGCTCTCCAGAATGGTTGGATCAGTTCACAACTCCACCAACAACACATTAGTGTTCCAATTTTCCCACATCTTCTCCAACATTTATCATTTTCCTTTACTGTCATATTAGCCAATCTGATAAGTATGATGTGGTACCTCAGACTTGTTTTAATTTGCATGCCTCTAATCAATAGTGATTTAAAGCATTTTTTTCCATATGACTATAGATAGCTTCAATTTCTACCTCTGAAAAATGTGAATTCTACTCTTTAAGGCATTCTTCCCCTCGCTGGCTTTTCACACCTCTTTTACCATTTGGCCTAGTCTGTTTTTAAGGTGTTATTTTCTTGAATACTTTTTTGTGACTACTTTACCAAGCTGTTGAGTTGTTTTTCATGATTTTCTTGAATCACTCTCATTTCTTTTCCCATTTTTTCCCCTACCTCTCTTATTTGATTTAAAAAATCCTTTTTGAGCTCTTCCCTTGCCTGAAATCAATTCATATATTTTCTTGGAGGCTTTGGATATAGGAGCTTTGACTTTATTACCTTCTTCTGAGTGTGTGTTTTGATCTTCCTTGTCATCATTCTAACTTTCTATGGTCAGAATTTTTTTCCTGTTTTTTGCTTATTTTGCCAGTGACTTTTTTGCTGCTCTCCTGTCCTGTACTCTGATCTGTGAGTGAACACAAGCACTCTTTTCTGCTCTGGAACTGTGAAGAGGGTCACCAACTCCACTTCAGCAGCAAGTTCTGGTGTCCTCCTTCTTGCCCTGGGACTGCTATCCACAATTGTGACCCAGATCCAAGTATGGGCAAAGTAACAGAGTTCTGCTTCAGTGATAGCAAAGAGACCTCTACAATCTCCTTCTGGTGTGTTGTTCGACCCTTTCCATTTGTGGACTGATAGCTGTGGAAGCAGCTGCAGCTGCTGCTGATTCAGTAGCTCCCAAGACTGCTCCTGGTTTGCTGGGGCTGTGCTGATGAGGTCTGTGCTGGACTGTGCTCCACTCTTACTCAGCTGTGGCAGACCTTTCCTGCTAACCTTTAATTTGTCTGTGAGCTGAGAGGTCTGGCAACTGCCCCTGGTGCCACTGATTCACTTGCACCAAGGCTGCTTCTGGTTTTATAAGGCATGGTCTGGCTGCTCTCTCACCCTGGTGCAACAGACCTTTCTTATTGACCTTCTGAGTTGTCTTGGACTGGAAAATTGTTTCACTCCATCTTTTTGTGGGTTCTGCTGCTATAGAATTTGTTTAGAGCCATAATTTAAATTAAATATTTGGAGGGGTTTGGGGGAGAGCTCGGGTAAGTCCTTGCCTTTACTCTGCCATCTTGGCTCTACCTCTCTAGTAAAGTAAAATTAGTGCATTTTTCATGAATTGAAAATTTTCAATTATTTTAGACTTCAACTCCACCTCTTAATATTTTAGTATCATCACAATTCCATCTCGTATTTTGTATAACCTAGGCTAATGGATAATATTTTGTCTTGCTTTTTTTCTGATTGCTCTACAGGTGCCTGTATTATATTGTTGGGTTTCTTTGAATTTAGATTATTACTGAACAAAAGCATTATGAATCATTTCCCAGTGACAGGAGAGTTATGTTAGTTTCTGTTGTGTTATGCTATTGATGCATGATGAAAATATTCCTCCATTCTTTTCATGATCATTCAGGGTTGTCCACTTTAGTCATCAGCACTATTTGCTTTGATGCATTTCCATCAGATGATGTATTTCTGTTTTTGTCCAAAGCATCTTGCCTTCGTGTTGTAGTAGAACAACAACAAAAAGAAATGCCATTTGTTCTACTGTCCTCCATCACAAGTCAATCACCAAAATTGGTTTGATTACAGTCATTATATAACCATACCCCTCCTTAACTATTTCTAAGAATCATAGATGAAATTTCATCACAATGATTGAGATACTATGGAGAACATTTCAGGACTCCCAGACTTTTAAGTTCCTTTAGAGGTTTCAGTGCATGTAGCTATCTCTACCATGTAGCATAGCTGCTAGCATTTCCTTACTTTATTCCACCTCTCCATCTACAACCTGAAAGTCATTTGGAAATTGAGGGTGTTGTTGTTATTGTTGTTGTTGTTGATTATAGCAGAGCCTGAAAACTTGGCCCAATATAGTGCCTGTTGCCTGATACTAATGCTATGTTTAACCTATAAATAGATTTAAATCCTATTCAATATAGCAATATAACACAATATATTATAACACTAGTATTATAATTAATAATTGCATTATATTAATTGACTTTTTGGTAGAGATTCAATATTATATAAAGGGTGATGTGGTTTGACCTCATATATAGAGCGCATGTTTTTATAATAACAAGTAAAACTGTTTGCATTTCAATTGTACATAGTGGCCATATATATGGACCTGAAAAACCATGAGTGAATTCAGAAAAAGAGCCAAATCAAAAACAATTCAGGTTATGAGTATTCAAGAGAGAAGCAAAAAGGATTTGGGGGAGGGTCAATTTACCTGAGGCTCATGAAGATCCTAAATGTTACAGGAGGCTGTAGAATCAAGGTGATCAAATTTATTTCAAATGCTCAAATAAATATCAAAAAGGTTGATAAAGACAAGTTTTCAGATATATCCATTTTATGGGCTGGCTGTGATGGACAAAGAGCAAAAGATGTGCGATTAGGTCATATCAGCTGAATACACAAAATACTGATAGTGTGCAGAATGGCAATCCCATAAACAAAGAAGTAATCATCTCTCTGCTTTGACTTATAATTATTTTATCCAAATAAGTCATTTTTTCTGAATAAATATATATGTATAATTTTCTTTTAGTTCATATGTTTTTCTTGCAATATATTCACACATATAAATTGTATTGTGATAATTGAATCGGGTACTTGTGTTCTCCATTAATTATGACTAATAAGACCTGGACCTTTTCCCCCAGGGTCTGGGGGAATGGGGCAAGTATATAGAAATAGTGAAAATAACTGAATCCATTATGTATATCCCCTGGCACCAGAAGAAACTCCCTGTGTTCATCCTTATGTGGTCTACTCATGATTGGTGTGTTCAAGAGTGAGTTCACTTTAGGTTTTTTAAAAGGCTTAAGCTCCTTTATTTTCCTTTTATTTTATTTTATTTTTTTAATTATGTCTAAGGATACTAAGCCATTTGAATCTAGCTTAATTCTGATAAGGTTAGTTGCCTATGCTATCTCAGGTCTGGCTACATTTCTTTCGGAAGGAATATAAAACCAACAGTGAGATTCAGACTCGGGAGAGGAGCATGTGGAGTGTCCAAGACACATAAATACAGATTTTTTTGGAGTAGTATAAACAGTGTATCTCCTTAAATGTTTACATGTATCCAAATTTGCTATGTTTCACAATAATTATGTAAAATATGGTAATTATTTCCAGCCCAATGGATATATGCATTGCAAATTCAAATAATTTGACCATTACAGGGGATTTATCATTCACTCTAATAGGGACCTAGTTGTATTCAATGGGATTTGACCACTAAATCCATTTATGTAGTATCAATAAATTCCATAGTTAAGTCAAATTTAGTGTTGGTCTCTGTTTCTTGAAAACCTAGGCTAAATTGGAAGAAGTTTTGGGTTATTGACATACGTAATGGCATAACAAAGCTGACTCCATGAAACAGATTTAGTTTTAAATGCAGCACAGCTAGCATAGGTTTTTTTTTTTTCATATTTTAACATATTTCACTCAACTTCAACAACTCATTAAATGCCTACTATGTTTCATGTATTAAGCTAAGCACCACCAAAGAGATAAAGGCATATCAATCCTAGAGGAGTTTATAATCCAATAAAGGAATTAAGACAAGTATATAAATAGTAATCACATATATTGACTTTTATTAGACTTTTCTCCAGGGCAAATTGAGACACTCAGGGGCCTCTTGGCATAAAGACTTTAGCGGCTTTTGAATCATTAATAACATTATTTAAAGGAACTTCACACTGAAGTATACTAGAAAAAGGTCCAGAGATATACTCACATAGCTATATGTATAATATTTCCATTGTGCAAGTATTTATACATATTCATATGTATGAAACTTGTTTTAATTATATAATTTACAACTAATTAATTTTTAACATTTAAATTTATACTTGAGGTTTAAAATATATTTTAAAAAATGGCTCACATGGAAAAGAGAAAGGCTATTTTTCTTTCACTTCTCTACTATTTACCTTCTAGCACCAGATCTTGTTAATGTTGAGGAAGGTCAATGTTCCCTCTTAATTCTGCTTCATAGATCCTCAGCAGCCAATTATCTCCTTCTCCAATGTTCAATGTGAATAAGTTCTAAAGCATAGGGATGATACAATCACGGATTTTAATTTGGACCTCAGATGTCATCTAGACTTATCCTCTCATTTTATAGATGGGAAATGGAGTCCCAGATTGGGACCCCTATCCCAAACATGCTCACAATATTTATTTGGATCAATTCACTTGGCACTGGCTGCCACCAACCATGACACAATGTGATTTAAATAAATAATTCCACCAATTTTGACATTTTCATAGACAAGAGCTTCATTTGGAGTCAAGATTTGGGTCTGAATTCTAGCTCTGCTATTTATAAACAGTGTAATCTTGGATGAGGCACTGAACATTTCTGGACTTCAGTTCACTCATCTCTAAATTCAGTTATTCCAATAAACATATATTAAGTGTCTACTATGTACATGACATGTTATTCATATCAATATCTAACATTTCTACATCCATTTAAGGTATGCAAAGTGTATGTGTGTGTGTCTATGTGTATCTTTTCTTCTTTGATCCTATTCACAATTCTGTAAGATATGTGTGATCCTCATCTTCAAGCTTACATTCAAGTATGGGGAAAGTTTTTTGTTTGTTTTTGGTTTTAACTCCAAATCTATGATCTTAGGTGGTTCAGTGAATAAAGCACTGGGCTTGGAGTTTCCTCAACCATGAAGTGCAGAAAATAAGAGCACCTTTCCCATAGGGCGAAGGATCACATGACAAATAATATTTGTAAATATTTTGTAAACTTAGAATTTATAAAGTGCTTAGCACAGTGTCTGGCACACAGTAGGCACTATATAAATGCATATTCCCTTTTCCCTTTTCCTTCATCTATAGAATTCTCAGTCTGTGTAGAAAGCATTTAGATATGTCCATGGTTTGCTTGCTTTGTTGTCATCATAGTTTAACTCAACCCCAACTCTAGACATTTTAAGGTCATTTTTGAAAATATCTTCAAAATTATTATGAAAATATTTTTGACTAATTTCCTTTAAAATGATATTTTGTTTTCATAATTCTTATTTAAGTTATGTCTATTTGGAACCAAATAAAAGTTTAGAATGCAAAATCCAGGTAAACAGATTATTTGGTCATGTAGACCTGTTCTCCTCCTCCCAATCTCTGTAACACTACCACCACAGAAACAAACAAACAAAAAAACCTGTTATTTTTACAAAATTCAGCCTCTTGTTGGTTTTTTCAAGCATAATGTAGATATAAACTATTTGAAATCAATTAGATAACATTTTATGTCTGAATTACTTGTTGACATATTTTAAGTAGATGATAGAACTGGCTAAGCTGAGGTGAATAAAGTGACTGATTTATATTGGGATATTTTTCTTAATGAAAAACCTCTGCCTTATTGGATCATTCATACAGTTCACAAATCTCTGTTATATGAGGAATTATAAAAACAGTGAACACAGAGTGGCTATAAATTTGGCAATTTTGGTCAGTAAGGATATTGTCACATTTTTTCCTACTATAGACCACCCTTTTCCCCTAAACTTGATATCCTTTAGCACAAGGCAACAGTCGAAATTTTTTCTGTAGTGGAAAAGATTAAATTGCATTGTTTAACACCATTAATTTTTTTCTCTGAACCCAAAATCTACTACTAAGCCTGTGCTTTCTCTTTCTGAAGTTTTCTGTCAACTGCTATTTAGACTTTAGTGTCAGAAAGATAGATGACATCAGGGCATATTTTCCCTCAGGCAGATTTTCTGCTTCCATTCTGGCTCATACACAGTGCCAACCTGAGTGACTTCAGCTCAGCTTGATTAAGCAGGTGCTTTCTATCAGCAGTTTAATATGGCATCTTTAAATGACAGTAGAAAAGCTATTATGGATCTGTGATTAACAACCTTTGACCTTTAGCAAAAAAAAATAGATAAATAAATGCCCACATGAGAAATGTGTTCTATAAATATACCTTTGTAAAAAGAGAATTGCCCTACCTGAATATTGGATTTTGGTGATAGGATACAGAAGTCTAAACTGAATGGGATTTTCTTCTAGTCATTTCTGGTGAGAAACATGAATTAAATAGCTTCACGCTGTTTTTTGTGTGACAGTCAAGGGAAAATCTCCAGTTAAGGACATGTAAGTACCTAAATAATTACTGTGAATATTATATGAACATAACCCCCAAACCCAAATAGAATCATTTTTGCAATTGTTACCAAATCATAGGAAATTAACCAATTATTCTGGGCTCAAGTATAACTTTAGTGCTCTAGGTTTAACCAGATTATTTTTAAAAAATGTAAAGTACTACAGAAATTACTTAATAACAGTCTTGACACTTGATATGAATCTGGAAAATTACTTTTGGGAGATTGTGCAGTACAATCTCATCATTCTTGAGGGTTAGAAAGAGGGTTTTAAGCACACATCAATAATGTGTCTTCCTTCCCACTCTATGCTGTGCTTCCCAAAAACGTTAGTCGCATTGTCCACATGAGATAACATAGCTAATAGTTTGAACAAAAAAGAAAAGTGTGCTTTGGACTAGCCATTTCTTTTCATTTTGATTTAAGATTAATTTCTGAGGCTTTCAAAAATGCTCTAAGCTGAGATTTCTGAAGAAAAAATACTGGTTGATTAACCTTGCCTTTTGTAATTCATTACACTTATTCAGAACATTTGAAGAATGGGATAGAGTAAAATAGTAAGGTTATCTAAGCACTATTACAGCTACTATATTTGTATTGTTTGTAAAAAAAAAACAATTAAGCTATGGTAAAATATATATAGCAGAATGGTACAGGAGAGAAAGAGCAAACCTAGAGGGCAAGAATACCTGAATACTAGTTCATACAAGCTGTATAAAAGTCAGTTAACCTCCCCATGGCTGAAGACTCCTGGCTTGGTTGGGTTGCCTGCCTTCTTGCTCTGATGGGAGAAGGCTGTCAATGTCTTCAGGATGAAAGCTTCTCAGGGATTTGATTGGAAGAGGAAAGACCTTGCTTGGGCAGAGATGAATGGTTCCCTATTCCTAAGGTTATAGACAGGGAGCTGCTAAACCACTAATAAACCAGACCTTTCTCTTCCAGAATGTTCCAAGGATGGAAGTTTCCAGATATAAGAGGTTCCAAGAAAAGACAAGAACAGAAGGAAGAAAGGGGCTACTGCATAGGAGGAAGTAGCTTAATCAGGGAACAGGTGGCCAGTTGAATAGAAAAGGACAAAGCCAGAAAAACTAGAGGGTTGTTTTGTTTGTTTTTTTTTGTTTTTTTTCTCCCTACCACAGTAGCTGTAGAAGGATTACTTGTTTTTAGGAGATTTTAAAGGATTCAGCTGTGTCTCCATCTGGGCCAGGCATTTTTGTGTAGAGGTAATTCTTTGATGACTTGTTCTTTCCTATAAGATTAGTATATTTAAATTTTTAACTTGAGCTTGTGTTGATTTTGATGAATTTGTAGTTCTGTAGATAATCAACCATTTCTTTTAAATTATCAAATGTTTTGGAATAGAGATTTTGGTAGTATTCACTACTGTTCTTATCTTTTTTCTTTTGTGTTTGTTATGACCTTTACTTTTTCACTTGTAATTTTGGTACATTTCATTGTCTTCTCAAAATTAAATTTGCTAGTGGTTTATTCATCTTAATGATGTTTTAAAATTCTTGCTTTTATTTGCAATTTCAATTGTGATTTCATGTTCTCTCTTAAGTGTATAAACCATCTTATTTTAGTTTCCTGTATGGTAATGCAGTGTTCTTTTTCTAGCACCTTTATACGGAATCTTGATTCATTTATTTTCTCTCATTAATATATCCTCTCATTGATATGTCTCTAAAAAGACTTAGCTATATCCCATAGATTTGTATATGAGGTATCAATGTCATTATTGTTTGAATATTTTTAGATTTCTTTTTTAAATCAATTGTTTTAATTGATCTTTTCACTTTAATTGTGTTGCAGTCTGACCTTACATAGCATTTAAGCAGAGGCAGTTTTGAATTAATATAAGGTTTCTACATGATGTAGTTTAAAAAAAAACATTTTTGTGAGTGTCTCATGTATATTTTAAAAGAATGTGTATTCTTTGTTTCTAACATTTTAAGAGGTTAAATGACTTGACTGAGATTACACAGGTGGTAATAGAAACTGGATTTGAACTTAGTCCTCTGACTCTAAAGCCCACATACCCTTTCCATTGTACTTACTGTGGAGAGTGTAGGCATGGCAGGAGAGTAAAACTCCCCAGTAATTTCAACAGGAGTGAGACAAGGTAGCTCAGTGATTCTTCTTGGTTATGTGGTATATAAAAGATGGGCAAGGAATGTCCACTTGCTGCTTGAAAGTTTCCATCATTCTGGGAGGGTAGTAGGATGGTAGTATTGTGGGAGGTAGTAGGATGAACCTGTGGTCTTAATAACCCCTTATATCTCAGAGGACATAGCTATCCTTCCACTCATAATCTTAGAGTCATCGTTGATTTCTTACTCTTCTTTATTCCTCATAGCAATTAACTGCCAAGTCTTGTTGATTCTATTTTCTTTCAATCAATGTATGTAGTCACTATGCTAGTTCCGGCTTTGGTCATCCTTTACTTGAGAAATTCTAATAATCTTTTAAGTGGTCTCCTAGATCTAACAATATCACTCCAGTCCTCGAAAAGTTCTTGTGACTCCCTATTATTCATAGTATCAGCACTTAAAACATTTATTCCCTGGCTGTAGCCTAACTTTTCCAGCTTGTTGAACATTATTCCAATCTACACTCTCTTCTACCTAGGTAAGCTGGCAATCACTGCTCCATACATGTGAGGTAAAATATTTCTTCTTTCTCTGACTTTCCAAAGGCTGTCTCCACGCATGGGAATATGTAGTAGTCCAGTCAAATATACAGGAAGTAGATGTGGCTCCACTATAGAGACCTTCAATTACAACCTACCAGACAGCAAACATTACAGAAATGCCTAATCTGTGGAAAAATCTGTACTGGGTACTATGGATATAAAGGGGAAAAAAAGTGTTTGCCTTCAAAATGCTTATAGAGTAGAAGGGAACATGAATATAGAAATGTATTATACACACACATGCACACAAACACATATAAATATATGCTACACACACGTACACAGATAGATACACATATGTGTGCATATATATACATATATATATATACATATATGCATAATATGTGGATGGATGGATAGATAGATAAATAGGAAAATACTTTTGGAAAAGAAAAATAACAATTAGGGGAGGGAGTCAGGAAAGGTTTAATATAGAAGGTGTCACTTAAGCTTAGTTTTGAAGGAAAAATGGTTTGGGGACCAACCAGTACATTGAGATGGGCCTTCTCATGTGTGAGAAAGCTCAGGAAGGCTAGTTTAGCTGGACTGTAGAGTACAAAAAGGAGAATAACGTATAAGGTAAATTGGAGCCAGGCTAAGACAGGCTTTGAATGTCTGTCTGTCTGCCTGTCTGTCTGTCTGTCTGTCTGTCTATCTATTTATCTATCTACATATACATGTAGAGGGAGGGAAAGAGAGAGAAAGAATTTGATCATAAAAGCAATGTCATTGGAGTTTTGGAATTTATGGAGCTAGAATATGGTAAAATCATGTTGGCTTTGGTACCCCCAGCCTTTAGCACATTTGCTTAGCAGTTAGTAGTTACTTTAAAAACTGCTTTTTAGTGGCAGTGGATAGAGCTCCAGCCTTGGAGTTAGCAGGACCTGAGTTCAAATGTGACCTCAGACAATTGATACTTACTAGTTGTGTGACCCTGGGCAAGTCACTTAACTCTAATTGCCTAAGCGAAAACAGATTGCTTTTTGATCAGTAGTGAATGCAGGGATCAGAAAGTAGTTGTGATGCTAAGGACATGAAGAATGAAGAAATACATAAGAATTCCCTGTCAATGTATACCACTTAAATTTTTTTTCATTTATTTCCAGAGTGTTTCGTTAGTTTAAAATTATTTTTAAGTCAGTGTCTATTTGCATGATATAATATTCCATAAACTTAAACGACTATTCTAAACTTTTCTCTTAGGTTTTATGAAAGGAAAAAAAAAAGAATATTGAACATATTGAACCTTTTAGCATTTATCTATTAAAATTTAATGTTTCTCATTTACGAGAGCACTTCAATCAGCATGTACTGCTAATCACACAAATCCTTTAGGCCACAATTGCATTATGTATTTCCAGGTAATAAATGATTTTCAGTGGTCAGGTTTTCCTGTCCTGTTTTCTGTAAAACATCAGCAATTTTCCCAAGACTCGCTCTTTGTGATTAGAAGAATTCATTCTATAGCAACAATGGACTATGTTCAGAAGGCATACCTTTTTTTTTGTAACCTACATTTTCTGCTCAGTATATCTGGAGGAAGAATCTGTGTTAGAATATACAAAAGAGCATTATTTGGCATATAACACTTAAAATAAGCAATATACTTTACATGCATTTTCTTATTTGAGTATCAGGACAACCCCGTGTGTTAGATACTATGGCTATTATTCCCTTTATATGGAGCCTGAAACAAAGGCTCAGAGATGTTAAATATTTTATCAAGGTCACATGGCCTGTAGGAGTCCAAAGTAGAATTTGAATCCAAGTTTCCAAGTTCCCTGACTCTGTCCACCATGCCATGCCATTTTTTTTTAAATATAAATTTATTTATTTTTGGTTTTCAACATTCACTTCAACAGGTTTTGAGTTCCAAATTTTCTCCCCATCTCACCCCTCCCCCCACCCCAAGATGACATGCATTCTGAATATTCCTTCCCCTACTCTGTCCTCTCTTCTATCTCTCCCCCCTTCTCTTGTCCCCTTCCCCTTCTATTTTCCTGTAGGACAGGATAGACTTCTATACCCCATCTCCTGTATTTCTTATTTCCCAGTAGCCATGCTATTTTTTTTAACTGCACAAAAATTTCAGCCTTCTTGGGGAAGAGCTCAATTTTTTTTGATTAACAACTTGTCTTTTCCTCCTACTTTGTCAAAAATTTCTAGAGTATTACAGATTGCCAATTCTTTCTTGCCCCCTCCATCTTTTTGTTCAGTGACATAGCTTGAGAAGGCTGCCTTCAATAAAGTCTCCACTTCCTTTTGTGCTCTCTCACTTATTACAATTTTGCTTCTGGCCTCTAACTTCACCATTCAAAACTGCTCTTTCCCAAATTACCAATGATCTCTTAGTTTTCAAATATAAAGGTTTTTTCTCAATACTCATTCTTTTTGACTACTCTCTACCTTTGATACTGTCAATCACACTCTTCTCCTTTATACTCTCTTTTCTCTGAGTTTTATGTCATTTTTCTTTCCTGATTCCCCTCCTATCTCTCTGACATTGACTGCTCTATCTCATTTTGTGGATCTTCGTCCAGGTCATGCCTGCTACCCATAGGTCTCTTGCCATTATCATTTTTCTATGGTTCTACTTTCCAGCAGATCTCAGATGTACTTGTTCAGGCCAGCCTCTATCCCGGCTTCTAGTCTCACATCTTCGTCTACCTATTAGACATCTTGAAATGGGTGTCCCAAAGACATCTTAACCTCAACATGTCCAAAACTTAACTCATTGTCGTTCCCCCTAAGTTGCCCCTCTTTTGAACATTCCTATTTCTTCCCAGAGTGCCACCATCCTCTCTATCACCTAAGCTTGTAACTTTGGTATCGTCCTTGACTCCTTACCCTTTCTCACTTCTACATATCCAATCAGTTGTCATGTTCAGTCATTTCTACCTTTGTAAAAGGTCTCATATGGGCTTCTGACACTTGATTTAGGCCTATATAACCTCATGTCTGAAATATGATGCTCTTTCTGAGTCGAGTTTCTTCCCACTTCAATCCATCTTCCACTAAGCTATCAAACTGATCTTTTTAAAGTACAGGTCTGACTATATCACGGCTACTCAAAAAATTCCAATGTCTCTCTATTACTTCAAGCATCAAATATGAAATCTTCTGTTAGACTTTTAAAGTCATTTATAACCTGTTGCCTAATTACCTTTCTAGTCTTCTTATGCCTTGGACCTCTCTATGTTCTCTGTGATAGAGTAATACTGGCTTTTTTGCTGTTTCTCAGTTAAAACACACCATCACCTGACTTAGAATTTTCATTGGATGTTTTCCATTCCTGGAACTTTCTCCCTCCACATCTCTGTTTCCTAGTTTCCCTGAAGGGGAAGACTTCCTTTCAAGTCTTCACTAAAGTCTTGCCTTCTGGAGAAAAATCTTTCCCAGTATCCCTTAATAATGTGTACCTTCCTTTTGGGACAAACCCCAAACTATGTCTTATTTGTACATCAGTATTTATCTTATTTCTATACTGTTTATATAATATGTGTGTGTGTGTGTGTGTGTGTGTGTGTGTGTGTGTGTATATATATATGTATATATATATATATATCTTAGATATAATCACATATATTTATATACATGTATGTGCATATATAAACAATCTCTCTCTCTATTATATATATATGTATATATATTATATATATATATATATATACACATATACATATATAATCACAGACACATAACATACATACACAATACAACCAATACAAACTTATGTACGTGTGTGTGTGTGTGTGTGTGTGTGTGTTTACTTTTGCTTGGGTCCTCAGAGCTTAGCACAGTGTCTTACCCATAATAGTCATTTAAATGCTAGTGGACTGATGAAGCCAGTGGCTTTTGTCTTTGCATAATTATCTCATGTGGACTTGACTTCTTAGTCCATTGGTGCTAGGAGCTCTCAGATAAGGAAACTGTCTATTGATGCAGATCTTCATGTTCTCTGCAATTCTATAGTTTTAAAGGACTACTTAGGGCACTTAGAATTTTTTTCTTTCGTTCTTGATGAGAACCAAAATGGCATCACTATGTTGGTGTCAAGGTACAGCGTATGACCACCTGTGACTGATCAGAACAATATCACCTTGGAAGATTCAGCCACCAGTCAGGCACAAATATTCTGTATGAACATTTGGGGTGGAAATGTCTCTAAATCTTCACATCTCATGTTTCTTTTTAGTTATTGAAATTCTATGTTGGTGTCAAGGTACAGCGTATGACCACCTGTGACTGATCAGAACAATATCACCTTGGAAGATTCAGCCACCAGTCAGGCACAAATATTCTGTATGAACATTTGGGGTGGAAATGTCTCTAAATCTTCACATCTCATGTTTCTTTTTAGTTATTGAAATTCTGCCTTGCTCATAAAGCATAGTGCCTTATTTGATGCAAGCATCCCCAGTGATCTTTTGCCAGCATCTCCCATGTCATTCCAAAGTTTTTGGAGAGACCTTGAGATTGTCCTTGTACCGCTTCTTTTGCCCTCCATGTGAGTGCCTGCCTTCTGTGAGTTCTCAATAAAATAGTCTTTTAGGCAAATATATACTTGACATTTGAACAACATGGCCAGCCCATCAGAGTTGTGCTCTTTGCAGTAGAATTTGACTGCTTGTCAGTTTAGCTTTGAGAAAGGACCTTGGTGTAGAGCACCTTATCTTCCCAGGTGATCTTCAGAATCTTCCTAAGACAAGTCAAATGGAAGTGATTAATTTTTTGGCGTGGTGCTAGTATGCTGTCCTGGTTTCACCGGCATATAACAATGAGTCCAGCACAACACTTCTGTAGACCTTCAGTTTGGTAAGTAGTTTAATGCCTCTTCTCTCCCACGTTTTCCTTTGGAAACTCCTAAATACTGAGCTAGCTCTTGCAAAACATGTGTCAACCTCATCATCTAGGTGTCCATTCCTGGAAAGCATACTGCCAATGTAAGTGAACTTATTCACAGCATTCTATATTTCTCCATTTGCAGTAACTTATGGTTCCACATATGGATGGTGAAGAACTTGTTTACTTGGTGTTAATTGTTAGGCCAAAATTAGCACAAGCATCATCAAATTGATCCACACTTTGCTGTATCTAAGCTTCTGAGGCTTCATTGAGTGCACAATTATCTGTGAATAAAAAAATCACAGTAACTGCATGATACTAACTCTCCCTCCACTTTAGTCTTGGCTTGTAGCCATTTCAAGTTAAATAATTTACTATCAGTATGATAACTGACCTTGATGCCATTTTCATCCTCATTGAAGGTATCTGACATAGCTGAAAAAAATCATGCTAAAAATCATGGGAGCAAGTACACAGCTTTATTTTACTCCATTGGTGACTGGGAAAGTATGAAAGCAGCATCCATTATTCAGAATCCAAGAAAGCATGTCATCATGAAATTAATGAAAAATATTGATGAACTCCAGGCAACCAAATCTTGACATAATTTTCCATAATCTGTCATGACTGACATTATCAAGTACCTTGGTCAGATCAATGAGTATTGTGTACAGACTTATATTCTGCTCCCGGTATTTTCTAGAGTTCACAAACAACAAACAATATATCAACTGTTCATAGGCCCTTTCTGAAGCCACCCTGGCCCTTAGCTAGATGACCACCCTCCAGGTGAATTAGCTTCTTAAGGAGGACTCTGACAAGTATCTTGCCAGCAATGACAAAGAGAGAGACCTACTGTGATTGTCACAAGGTAATCTATTTCCTTTACTTTTATAGAGATGGATAATGGAGATACCCTTGAACTCCTTAGGTATAACCTCCTCTTGCCATATAATCTGGAAGATTTGAGTCAGCTTTTATATAAGCAACAGACCCTTGTCTTGTAAGTATCAGTTGGAATAGAATCAGCACCAATCACTTTCCCACATGAGAGGAGCCAAATTTATTCAAAACCTCTCCTTCAGTTAGAAATTCAGATAGAGAGGGATTCAGCATTGATTGACGATTGTCTGTTGAGAATGCTATGGAAGCATTCAGCCCATCATTCCAGGATCATGTCCTTAATAATAATCAATGTGCCTCAATCAACACTGAGTAGTTGAGATACACTATAGGTCCTTGACTACTATCAGTACAAAACTGAATTTCATGTACCTTCTTACTGAGCCAAGAACCCTGCATCTCTCTAACCTTCGCTTGCACTTTACTTTTGGTGGAGTTATACACTGCCTTCTTAGAGATGGGCAAACTATCATGCCTGTAAACCCTTTGGAGTTCTCATTTTTCACTTACCAGCTTTTGAATTTCCCCATCATTTTTGTCAAACCAATCTTCATAACCTCAAGTGTTCTGCCCAGATGAGTAAGTATAGTACTGTATACCTTATCTCTGAGAGCTGCCTGCTCTTTTGCTTCACTATTGGCAATTGTATGTTGGCTCAACTTTCCTTCCAAATTAGCAACAACCTGTTCCTGCTCAGAGAAGCATTCTAATGATTACCATTAAGTCTTCTTGCCTTGGGGCCACTGCTTTTGTTGAATGTGATTATTTTTTAATTTTTTTTATTTTTTGTTGTTATTCTAGGCAATGTGGTTAAGTGTCTTGCCCAGGGTCACACAGCTAGTAAGTGTTATGTGTCTGAGGCCAGATTTAAACTCAGGTCCTCCTGAATCCAGGGCTGGTGCTCTATCCACTGCACCAGCTAGCTGCCCCTAAATGTGATTATTTAGCTGGTAGAGGATAAGTCTATGATCAGTCCAGCATTCTGTGCTACATGTTCCCTTTGTCACTCTGACACCCTGTTTCTTTTCCTTACAATGACATAGTTTATTAAATGCCAATATTTAATGGAAGGATATATCCGTGAAATTTTATTGTGTTTAAGTATGGAAGAAAGTGATGAGAAGGTCATGAGATGCACAAGTCTTCAGTAATAAGGGACCATTGTTGTTACTGTTTCTGACTCCATTCCTCCCAAGGACTCTCTGCTATGTCTGGGTTTCTGTGCCCACTCTTACATTAAAGTTTCCCAGATAAGTTGTCTCCTTTTTTGTACATTGATAATGAGGTACTGGGTCTTCATAATTTTCTTCTTTGACCTCATCAGGTTTTCTTGTGGTGGGAGCATACACCATGATGATGGTGGCATGGCACTTTCTAGAAAGTGACAATCACATTGTTGTGAGACTGTCATTCACTCCTTTTGGTAGACATACAAGCTTGTTGACTAGACTATTTTTATTGGAAAACCTATACCAGCTTCATTCTGCTCCCCTTCACTGAGGCCACTCCAGAAAAACATGCGACCAGCTCTAACTTTAGTGATGTGGCCTTCATTTGCCAGCATTATTTCATTTAGGGCTGCTATTTGGATATGATGCTTGCTCCATTCTCTTGCAACAAGATCTATTTGTCTTTCAGATCTACTGGATTTCATGTTGTCCATAAGTATGTAGACATTGTATGTACCAACGTTGAGTGGAATCATCTTTGCAAATTTTTTTGTACTTTTTTTGTAATTTGACTTCAGGGTGGGATTCTTGCCTGTCATAGCAAGCAAGGGTAAGTAAAAGAGACAATTTTTAGGGCACATTTTCTATCTTCCTCACTTCAGGAATTGAACAGTGTGGTTTTTGTCTGCTCAGACAAGTAGGGTACTGCTGAATCCCATTGCTGCTTCAGTTCAATGAAAAGACCACTCTAATTTTGATTTCCCAATTTTTACAATTTGACTCCTTAATATTGACTCCCCAATTTTGAAAAGTTGGCTTTTTTACTTATACAGTTTGACTCCCTTATTTTAGCTCCATAATTTTAACTTCTTAATTTTCACAATTTGATTCATTAATCTTGATTCCCCAATTTTGACAATTTTACTCTATAATCTTTCCCTTAATTCTAACAATTTCACCCCCTAATTTTGAATATCTATTTTAACAATTGGACAGCATGCTTTTGACTTTGTAATTTTGATAATTTGACTCCTTTATTTTGACTTTCTAATTATGAATCCCCATTTTTTACAATATGACTTCCTAATATTGAATCCATAATTCTGGAAAAAATAACCTTTCAAACTAGAAATTTTGGCTCCCCAATATGATTCCCTAATTTTGACAAATCAACTCCCCAGTCTTGAATTCCCACTTTGGCAATTTGACTCCCTAAAGTTGTATTGCTCAATTCTGACTTCCCACTGCTGACAAATTGACTCCCCAATATCAACTTCCTAATTTGGATAACTTGACCCCAATACCTTTACTTTCCAATTTTGAATCCCCAATTTTTACAATTTGACTCACAAGTATTGACTCCCCAGCTTTGACAAATTGACTCCCTAATCTTTTCCGCAACTTTAACAATTTGATTCCTCCAACCTTAAATCTCCAATTTTCATAGTTTTTGTGCATTAGAAGTAGAACTTAAACCCAGGTCTTCCTGGCTCTGTGGCCAGCTCTCTATTCATTATCCCATATTTTCATAACACAATAGCATGAAATAATATTCCCTTGAAGCTTCTTTTATGTCCCACTGCTAGTCTACCTTTCATCTAAATTACATTTTCCCCCAATTAATAATCAATTTATGAAATATTTATGAACAGTAATAGAAGGAGGTATGAGTTTCAATCCTTTCTTGCTATTTAGTACAAAGATAAATTGTGATAAATGACTTAGTATCTCTAGGCTTTAGTTTTCTCATTTGAAAAAAAAAAAGAGAAACTTGTACTAGATGATCACACTTCTTGTTTTAAGGCCTAAGATTCAGAAGACAAAATGGCATAGTAATGGCTGGGATTCACCTGAGCTCTTCCCTGAACCCCTCCAAATACCTTTAAAAATGACTCTAAACAAATTCTAGAGCAGCAGAGCCTATGAAAAGATGGAGTGAAAAAAAATTTCCAGCCCAAGAGAACTTGGAAAGTTGGCAAGAAAGGTCTGTTGTATGAGGTTGAGAGAGGAGTGCTCTCCAACACAGGCCACTCCAGCACAGACAGGCCCCAACAAACTTGGAGCAGACCTTGGGGTGACTGAATCACTGGCAGCAGTGGCCGTTTCTAGACTTTTCAGCACACAGACACCAAATACAACTTATAAGGTCAGAAGGAAAGGTCTGTCACACCTGGGCAAGAGTTGAGCAAAAGCCAGGGCAGGCCATGCCAGAATAGCCTCAGCTCCAAGAAACCAGAAGCAGGCCTTGGGAGTGACTGAATCTGCAGTGGCAGCTACAGTGGCTGTTTCTGGAGCTCTCAGCCCACAGATGGTAAGGTGCTCAAACAATTGGTCAGAAAGAGATTATACGATTTCTAGGTGAAGGAGAAAATATTTCAAGAAGCCAGAAAGAAACAATTCAAGTATGGTGGAGCCACAGTCAGGCCTTATTTCTGTAACATAAAGAATTGAATCAAATTTATAAAAATGAGAGCTATTCCCCAATTGATAAATGATCAAAAGATATGATCAGTTTTGAGATGAAATAATCAAAGCTATCTAGAGTCATATAAAAAAATACTCTAACTCTCTACTGATTGGAGAAATGCAAACTGAAACAATTCTGAAGTACTACCTTACACCTATTAGATTTGCTTGTAGGACAGAAAAGGTAAATGACAAATGTTGGAAGAGATGTGGGAAAAATGAGACGTTAATTCAATTTTGGTGGAGTTGTGAAAGGATACAACAATTCTATAGAACAATTTGGAATTCCCAAAGGGCTATAAAACCACTCATACCCTTTGGCCTAGCATACAACTATTAGGTCTATATGCCAAAGGAGATTAAAAAAAAAAAAGGAAAAGGAAAAGGTCCTATATGTACCAAAATATTTATAGCAGCTCATTTCTGGGGCAAAGAATTAGAAATTAAAGGATTCCCATCAATTGGGGAATGACTGAATAAGCCATGGCATGTGATCTTGGTAGAATACTATAGTACTATAAAAAATGATGAGCAGTATGCTCTCAGAAAATCTTGGATAAACTTTCATGGACTGATGCAAAGTGAAATGTACTGTGTACAAAGTAACAGCAATATTCTCAGATGATCAGCTGTGATCCAAGACAACTCTGGAGGACTCAATAATGAAAAATGCTATCCATTCCCAGAGAAAGAACTGGTGGTATGTGAATACATATTGAAGCATACCTTTTTTAAACTTTCTTTATTTTCTTGGTTTTTTTCTTTATGTTTTCTTTTACAACATGACTATTATGGATATGCTTTGCATGGCTACACATATATAACCTTATCAATCTGCTTGCCTTCTCAGTGGGAGGTGGGGGTGGGGAAGAAGAAAGGGAAAGACTTTGGAACTCGAAGTTTTAAAAATGAATGTTAAAATTATTTTTACATGTAACTTGGGAAAAATTAAAATAAAAATAAAGCCTAAGATTCTACAAGTGTCATAAAGATAACAGTTGCTTGTTACTTCAAAAGTTCTACCTTCATATAAAACATCATTATTATTGCTCACTTCTCATTAAAAGAAAAAAAGAAAGAAATCACTGAATGGCAATTTGCATTCAACTACTGTAACATTGCATTACTGTAAATCAAGCACAAGCAGCTAAGTAGCTTAGTGATTAGAGTGCTGGGCTTGGAGTCAGAAAGACCTGAGTTCTAATGCAGTTGTAATGACACTTGCTAGTTATGTGATCTAGCTGGACAAGTCACTTAACCTCCACTTGCCTTAATCTACTAGAGAAGGAAACAGCAAATCACCCCAGTACCTTTGCCAAGAAAACCCCATGAACAATGTTGGAGTGTTATGGAACATGAGGTCACAAAGAATCAGAAACAACTGAACAACTATAATTATTGAAATTAATGTACATGAAATTAAAATATAAGCTATGATGCAGGCCCTTCTCTCCACTATGAGACCAGAGCTCAAAAACATTAGGAATCAATCTCTTTTTTTTTTCTTTCTGCCCAAGACCAGAGTTTATTCTTAGAAATTTCCAAATTAACTTGTGTTCAGTTTTCCAAACATGTAGGCAATTCAACCTCCAGCTCCTAGGTATTTTATAGAGGACTGTCTTTCTTTCACCTCACAGGTTTACAAAACATAGGGTATTCATAGGATCCCATACCTAACTACAGAAAACATATAGAGCCTTCACAGCCATTTATATTTATTTTTTTAATTTAGTATTTTATTTTCCGTAGCACCCTGTGCCACACATTGCCTTCATCACTCTCACATCCTTGTCTGTCTCTTCTCCTTACAATCAAATAGTCTATTAAATGCCAATATTTGCTGCAAGGGTGCATCCATGAAGTTTTATTGCATTTAAATAGATGGAAGACGGCGTTGGGCATGCGAGGGTCATAAGATGCACAAGTCGTCAGTAGTGTGACCATAGCTATTGCTGTTTCCAACTCCACTCCTCCCTAGGACTCCCTGCCAAGTCTGATAGTCTGAGCCTACTCTAGCATTAGTCACCCAGAATTATAAGCTTGTCTTCTTTTGGCACATTGATGATAAGGGTCCCCTTTCAGAAGATAAAGGTCTTCATAAATTTTTTCTCTGACCTCATCAGGGTTTGTTATGGTGGGACCACAGGCACTGATGATGGTGGTATGACATTTTCCTGCAAGTGGCAATCCCATTGTCATGAGCCTCTCATTCAATGCTTTTGATAGGCATACAAGCTTGTTAACTAGATTAGTTTTGACTATAGAACCTACACCAGCTTCAGGGCACTCCTCCTTCACTACAGCCATTCCAGAAAAAAGTAAGCTGGCCTTCATTTGCCAGCCTTGTTTCACTCAGGATTGCTATTTGGAGGTGATACCTGCTGAGTTCTCTTGCAACAAGAACTGTTTGTCTTTCAGGTTTGCTGGATTTTTTGTTGTCTGTAAGTGTGTGCACATTCCATGGGCTGATGATGAGTGGAATTAACTTTGTAGATGTTTTTGTACTTTTTTTGTGTGTTTCAACCATAGAGTGGGATTCCCCACATGCCAAGGTAATCAGGCCAGGGTTGGATAAGCAGACAATTTTTAGGACGCTTTTTTTTGGTTTGTTTTTGTTGTTGTTGTTGTTGTTTTGTGAGGTAATTGGGATTAAGTGACTTGCCTAGGGTCACACAACTAGTAAGTGTCAAGTGTCTGAGTTCGGATTTAAATTCAGGTCCTCCTGACTCCAAGGCCTGAGCTTTATCCACTGAGCCACCTATCTGCCCCTAGGGCACATTTTCTAGCCCCTTCCTCATATCAGGAGGTGAGCAGTGTGATTCTTAAAAGGCTGCTTAGATACCCAGGGGGCTGCCAAATCTCTCTCTCTCTCTCTCTCTCTCTCTCTCTCTCTCTCTCACTCACACACACACACACACACACACACACACACACACACACACACACAAACACACGCACACTCAAACACATATACCTAAGACAGTAATAAGCTTATTACACTTGTCATCTGTTTCTCTGTAGGTAGATAGTATCTTTTTTCATAAGTCCAACTCTTTTGATATTTTTTCTAAATCCATCAGTTCATCATTTCTTATAGCATAACAACATTTCAACCCAATCACATTCTATCTTGGAGATTGTCTATGAGAGTCCCCACCCCACCCCAATTTTTGTGCATTCCTTCTATTCTTTGTTACATAGGTTTTATTTATAGAGGAAAATTTTAATTTAAAATAATCAAAAATACCCATTTACATTTTGACACTGCTCTCACCTGATAATATGCTGTAAGGTCTGATACTGCTAAATCTAGTTTCTTCACATCTTTTCCCCTGTGTTTCCTTGAAGTTCCTGACCCTCTGCTCTTCCAAATGAACCCTGTTATTTTATGACTCAGTAAGATAATTTTTAGTAATTTAATTGGGATGAAATTACCTAAATAGATTACTTAGGTAAAATTGTCATTTTAAAAATTATATTATCTTTACCTACCCATGTACCATGAATAGTACTTCAATTATTTATGTCTAACTTTGTATAAACTTTGTTTTGTATTTATATTCGTATAGTTCGTATGTCTGTTTTGGCAGATATACTCTTACAGTTTTATACTGTGTAGTCATTTTATATGGTCTGTAACTATTGATTAATATGTCTGACACATAGTGTAGTTTAAATGTTTTTTCTCTTTTGGTTAAATCTTATTTTGGCTTTAATTTTGAGATCATGGTTACTATACCTGCTTTTCTCTACTCTTGAGTTTTATTTTATGTTTCTGTGAACCTCTCATTTTTATAACATGTCCTAAAAGCAACATATTGTTGAATTCAGATTTTTAATCTTCTATTAGTTCCCATTTTATGGGTAAATTCTTCCCACTCACATTCTATGCTATAATTACTTGTATATTTTCCTCCTTCCTTTTTTCCTCACTATCCCTTTCTCCCTTTTCATATCCCTCTTCATTCCTCTGCTTGACCTCTACCCGCTATCTTGCCCTCCTATTCCTTAACGTACCCCTGTCCAAGAATCCCTCCCATTATCCTCTTATGCCTCTGTTTCCAAGGTGGAAGTCACACTGTCCAAAGCTTCAGTGGTTTTATGCAGCTGTATTCAGAGATACTTCTAGAATTCTCTAGGTTTTCAGTTCTTGCAAGGTGGTATGATTTAAGGAGAGATGTGTTTACTACTCTCCAGGTCTGTGCCCTGGTCTGTGAGTGACCACAAGCACTACTTTCCACCCTAGAACTGTGATGAGGGTCATGTTCAGCCATAACCTCTGGTGTGCTATTATTTTTCCTTGCCCTGGGACTGCTCCCCAGGACTAGGACCCAGATCTGAATACAGGCAAAGCAACAGAGTACTCCTTCAGTCCTAGCTTAGAGACCCCTATGATCTCCTTCTGAAAGGTTGTTAAACCCCCTTCCATCTGTGGGCTGAGAGCTCTGGAAACAGCTGCTGCTGCTGCTGATTTAGTGACTCCCATGGCCTGCTCCTGGTTTGCTGGGGCTGGGCCTGTGCTGGACTGTGCTCCACTCTCAAATAGATGTCACAGACCTTTCCAGCTATGCTTCTCAGTTGTCTTGGCCATCTGCGGGCTAAGAGGTCCAGAAACCACCAATGCTCCAATGGATTCAGTTGCCCCAAGGCCTGCTCCTAATTTGCTGGCCATGTCTGCACTGGATTGCATTCCTCTCTCACTCTGGTGCAACAGTTCTTTCCTGTTGACCTTCTGAGTTCTCTTGGGCTGGAAAATTGTTTCACTCCATCTTTTGTGGATTCTGCTGCTACAGGATTTGTTTAAAGTCATTATTTAAAGTTATTTGGTGGGGTTTGGGAGAGAACTCAGGCAAATCCCCACCTTTACTCTGCCATCTTGGCTTTACTTCTCTATTAAAATAAAATTACTGGATTTTTCATGAATTGAAAATTTTCAATAATTTTAGACTTCAACTTAGCCTCTTAATATTCTAGTATCATCATATTTTCATCTCTTATTTTGTCTAACCTAGATTAAGGGATAATGTTTTGTCTTGTTTGTTTTTTTACTAATTTCATTATGTTGTGAATTTGTTGGGGGTTTTTTTGTTTCATTTAGTTTTGCTTTGTTTTGTTTGAATTTAGATTACCATTGGCAAAAAGCAGCATGAATAATTTCCCAAAGATAGGTGAGATATTTTAATTTCTGTTATGAAATTCTATAGACAGGGGGCAGCTAGTTGGCACAGTGGATAGAGCACTGGCCCTGAGTTCAAATCAGGCCTCAGACACATAATACTTCCTAGCTGTGTCACTCTGGGCAAGTCACTTAACCTCAATTGCCTCACTAAAAAAAAAAATTCTATTGACACATGATGAAAATATTCCTCCATTCTTTTCATGAGCATTCATGGTTTGCCCACTTTAGTTATCAGCACTATTTGCTTTGAAGCTTTTCCATCAATTACTCTGCTCCCAAAGCCTTCTCTTGGTTTGCTGGGGTCTGCTCTGTGTTGGCACTGGACTGTACACTGTCACTCAGGTGTGACAGGCCTTTTCTGCTGACCTTCTAAGTTGTCTTTGCTGGAAAATTGTTTCAGCCTGTCCTTTTGTGGATTCTGCCACTCCAGAATTTGTTTCACAGCATTTTAAAAAATTTTTATTAATTTATTTTGATTTATCAATAATCACTTCCATATGCTTTTGAGTTTAAAATATTTCTCCCCCTTCCTCCCCACCACCCTCTCCAAAACAGTGCACAATCTGATATAGGCTATACATTTACATTACTATTAAACATATTTTCACATTAGTGGTGTTGTAAGTAAAAATTAAAACCAATAGGAGGAACCAGCAGAATGAGGGAACAAAACTCAACAGAAGAGAAAAAAAATAGCAATTCAACTTCCATAGTTGTTTCTTTGGATGTGGATAGCGTTTTCCATCATGAGGCCTCTGGAGATGTTTTAGATCCTTGTATTGCTGGAAGGGTTAAGTTTACAATATTCAGCACACAACGGCTGTTATTGTGTACAAATTCTTGGTTTCTGCTCACTTCAATCACCATCAGACTATACAAGCCTTTCCAGGTTTTTCTGAAGTGAGCATGTTCATCACTTCTTATAGCACATCCCATTATATTCATATACCACAGCTTGCTCATCCATTCCCCAATTGATAGGCATCCTCTCAATTTCCAATTCTTTGCCACCACAAAAAGAGCTGCTATGAATATTTTTGTACATGTGGGTCCTTTTCCCATTTGTATGATCTCTTTGGGATATAGCCCTAGAAGTGCTATTGCTGGATCAAAGGGTATGCACATTTTTATAGCCCTTTGGGCATAGTTCCAAATTGTTCTCCAAAATGGTTGGATCATTTCACAACTCCACCAACAATGCATTAGTGTTCCAATTTTCCCATCTTCTCCAACATTTATCATTTTCCTGTTTTTGTCATGTTGGCCAATCTGATAGGTGTGATGTGGTACCTCAGAGTTGTTTTGATTTGCATTTCTCTAATCAATAATGATTTAGAGCATTTTTTCATATGACTATAGATGGCTTTAATTTCTTCATCTGAGAACTGTCTGTTCATATCCTTTGACCATTTATCAATTGGGGAATGGCTTGTTTCTTATAAATTTGTCTTAATTCTCTATATATTTTAGAAATGAGGCCTTTATCAGAGAGACTGGTTGTAAAAATTCTTTCCCAATTTTCTACCTTCCTTCTAATCTTAGTTGCATTGGCTTTGTTTGTGCAAAAACTTTTCAATTTAATGTAATCAAAATTATCCATTTTGCTTTTTAATGTTCTCTATCTCCTGTTTGGTCATGAATTCTTCTGTTCTCCATAGATCTGATAGGTAAACTATTCCTTGTTCTCCCAGTTTACTTATGTATCAGCCTTTATATCTAATGAACCCATTTTGACTTTATTTTGGTATATGGTGTGAGATTTGGGTCTATGCCTAGTTTCTGCCATACTCTTTTCCAGTTTTCCCAGCAGTTTTTTTCAAAGAGTGGGTTCTTATCCCAGAAGCTGGGGTCTTTGGGTTTATCAAATAATAGATTACTATAGTCATTGACTACTGTGTCTTGCATATTTAACCTATTCCACTGATCCACCTCTATTTCTTAGCCAGTACCAAGCAGTTTTGATGATTGCTGCTTTATAATACAATTTAAGATCTGGAATTGCTAGGCCACCTTCCCCTGCATTTCTTTTCATTAGTTCCTTTGATATTCTGGACCTTTTGTTTCCAAATGAATCTTATTATTTTTTCTAACTCTATAAAATTTTTTTGGTAGTTTGATTGGTATGGCACTGAATAAGTAAATTAGCTTAGGTAGGATTGTCATTTTTATTATATTAGCTTGGCCTACCCATGAGCAACTGATGTTTTTCCAATTATTTAGATCTGATTTTATTTGTGTGAAAAGTGTTTTGTAATTGTGTTCATAGAGTTCCTGGGTTTGTTTCAGGAGGTAGACTCCTAAATATTTTATAATGTCTACAGTAAGTTTAAATGGATTTCTCTTTCTATCTCTTGCTGTTGGGCTTTGTTGGTAATATATAGAAATGCTGATGATTTATGTGGGTTTATTTTATAGCCTGCAACTTTGCTAAAGTTGTTTATTATTTCAAGTAGTTTTTTACTTGATTCTCTAGGATTCTCTAAGTATATCATCATGTCATCTGCAAAGAGTGATAGCTTTGTTTCTTCTTTGCCTATTCTAATGCCTTCAATTTCTTTTTCTTCTCTTATTGCTAAAGCTAATTTCCAGTACAATATTGAATAACAGTGGTGATAATGGACATCCTTGTTTCACCCCTGATCTTATTGGAAATGCTTCTAGCCTGTCCCCATTACATATAATGCTTGCTGAAGGTTTTAGATATGCTATTTTATTTTAAGGAATGCTCCATTTATGCCTATGCTTTCTATGCTTTTTGGTAGGAATGGGTGTTGTATTTTGTCAAAAGCTTTTTCTGCATCTATTGAGATGATCATGTGGTTTCTGTTAGTTTGGTGTTGATATGCTCAATTATGCTGATAGTTTTCCTAATATTGAACCAGCCCTGCATTTCTGGTATAAATCCTACCTGGTCATAGTGTATTATTCTTGTGATAAGTTGCTGTAATCTATTTGCTAGTATTTTGTTTAAAATTTTTGCATCTATATTCATTAGAGAAATTGGTCTATAATTTTCTTTCTCTGTTTTGACTCTTCCTGGTTTAGGTATCAGCACCATATTTGTATCATAAAAAGAATTTGGTAAGACTCCTTCTTCACCTATTTTCCCAAATAGTCTATATAGTATTGGAATTAATTGTTCTTTAAATGTTTGATAGAATTCACATGTAAATCCATCTGGCCCTGGAGATTTTTTTTTAGGGAGTTCATCAATGGCTTATTCAATTTCTTTTTCTGAGATGGGGTTATTTAAGTATTTTACTTCCTCTTCTGTTAATCTGGGCAATTTATATTTTTGTAAATATGTATCCATTTCACTAAGATTGTCAAATTTGTTGGCATATAGTTGGGCAAAATAATTCCTAATTATTGTTTTAATTTCCTCTTCCTTGGTGGTAGCTTCACCCTTTTCATTCTTGATACTAGTAATTTGGTTTTCTTCTTTCTTTTTTTTAATTAAATTAACCAAAGGTTTATCTATTTTATTGTGTTTTGTTTTTTATAAAACCAGCTCTTAGTTTTATTTCTTAGTTTTCTTAATTTCAATTTTATTAATTTTTCCTTTGGTTTTCAATATTTCTAATTTGGTGTTTAATTGAGGATTTTTAGTGTGTTCTTTTTCTAGTTTTTTAGTTGTATGCCCAATTCATTAATCTCCTCTTTTTCTATTTTATTTATGTAAGCATTTAGAGATATAAAACTTCCCCTAAGAACTGCTTTTGCTGCATCCCATAAGTTTTGGTATGTTGTCTCATTATTGTCATTCTCTTGAATGAAATTATTGATTGTTTCTATGATTTGTTGTTTGACCCAATCATTTTTTAGGATTAGATTATTTAGTTTCCAATTATTTTTTCTATCTTTCCATGGCCCTTTATTACATATAATTTTTATTGCATCATGATCTGAAAAGGATGCATTTAATATTTCTGCCTTTCTGCATTGGATTGTGAGGTTTTTATGCCCTAGTACATGGTCAATTTTTGTGTATGTGCCATGTACTGCTGAGAAAAAAGTATATTCCTTTCTATCCCCATTCAGTTTTCTCCAGAGGTCTATCATACCTAACTTTTCTAATGTTCTATTCACCTCCTTAACTTCTTTCTTGTTTATTTTGTGGTTAGATTTATCTAGTTCAGAGAGGGGGAGGTTTGAGGTCCCCACTAGTATAGTTTTGGTGTCTATTTCTTCCTGTAACTCCCTGAACTTCTCCTCTAAGAATTTGGATGCTATACCATTTGGTGCATATATGTTTAGTAATGATATTACTTCATTGTCTATGGTGCCTTTTAGCAGGATGTAGTTTCCTTCCTTATCTCTTTTTTAGATCTATTTTTGCTTTTGCTTTGTCTGAGATCAGGATTGCTACCCCTGCTTTTTTTACTTCAGCTGAAGCATAATATATTCTGCTCCAGCCTTTTACCTTTACCCTGTATGTGTCACTCTTTTTCAAATGTGTTTCCTGTAAACAACATATTGTAGGATTATGGTTTTTAATCCATTCTGCAATCCGTTTCCATTTTATGGGAGAGTTCATCCCATTCACATTCACAGTTATGATTACTATCTGTGTCTTTTTCTCCATCCTTTTCCCCCTTTATGCTTTTCTTTCTCCTTTTTCCTTTCCCCCTTCACTAGTGTTTTGCTTTTGACCACCACCTCCTTCAGTCCTCCTCCCTTTTATTATCCCTTTCCCTTTTCTTCCCCTTTATCTTACTGCTTTCCCTTCTTTCTCCCCCTCCCTTTTCTTTCCCCTTTTCCCTCCTACTGCCTATAGGGCAAGTTAGATTTCTATACCTAACTGATTATGTTATGCCCTTCTTGAGCCAAATCTGATGAGAGTAAGGTTCAAACAATGCTCACCCCCCTTCTTTCCCTCTGCTGTAATAGGATTTTGTGTCTTTTCCTGTAATGTAATTTACCCTTGTCTGCCTCCTCCTTTCTCAGTACATTTTCTAAGATCAGATTGATCCACTTATTTGGATCCATTTAACCCACTTGATTAGATTTTTTTTTATCATTACATCAAAGTCAACTAATATCTACCCTCTTCATGTATACTCCTTTAACATGGTGTAATAACAATACAGTTCTCAAGAGTTGCAAGTGTCATATTCCCTTGTAGGGATTCAGCCCTTATTAACAACATATTGTATCTTTCTGTCCCATTTACCTTTTTATGTCCTTCTTGAGTCTGTACTTAAAGATCAAATTTTTTGTTGAGCTCTGGTCTTTTTATCAGGAAAGTTTGGAAGTCTCCTATTTCATTGAATATCCATCTCCTCCCTTGAAAAATGATGCTCATTTTTGCTGGGTAGTTGATCCTTGGCTGCATTCCAAGCTCCTTTGCCTTACAGGAATATCATGTTCCATGCCCTGGGTCTTTTAATGTAGAAGCTGCAAGGTCCTGTGTAATCCTGACTGTGGTTCCATGATATTTAAATTGTTTTTTTCTGGCTGCTTGCAGCACCTTCTCTTTCATCTGGTAATTTTGGAATTTTGCTATTATATTCCTTGGCATTGTCAATTTGGGATCTCTTTCAGGTGGTGATGGTGGATTCTTTCTATGGTTATTTTCCCTTCTGGTTCTAGGACTTCAGGGCAGTTTTCCTTTATGATTTCCTGAAAGATACTGTCCAGGCTCTTTTTTCATCATGATTTTCAGGTAGTCCAATAATTTTTAAATTGTCTCTCCTGATCATTTTCCAGGTCGTTGTTTTACCATGAGGTATTTTACATTTTCATCTATTTTTTTTTTTGTTTCTGTTTGACTGATTCTTGCTCTCTCATAGAGTTAGTTTCCATTTGTCCAATTCTAGTTTTTAACAGATTGTTTTCTTCTGTTAGTTTTTGTACTTCCTTCTTCAATTGGCCAATTGTGTTTTTAGGGACTTGTTTTCTTCAGTGTATTTTTTTCCAATTGGCCAATTGTATTTTTTAAGGACTCTTCTACCTCTCTCATTTGACTTTTAAAATCCTTCTTGAGCTCTTCTAAGAAGGCTTTTTGGGCTTCAGACCAGTTCATATTCCCTTTTGTTGTTGCAGATGTGGGTTTGTTGACAATGTTGTCCTCTTCAGAATTTCTGTCTTGATCTTCACTCTTCTCATAGTATGAATCTGTGGTACGTTTCTTTTTACTCATGGTTTCTTTATTCCCTGGCCTTTAAAGAGATTGAGCTCTCCTGCTGGGCAGCAGATGGCACTAACCCAAACTTCTTGTATTGGGAGGCTAGGTCTTGGTCACTGACTTTGTGGGCTGGGGCCTCTTATGTTGGCAATTGTAGGCTATAGGGTTCTGGCAGCTTACCTGGTCTTGGGCAGGAATCATCAAGGCTGGAACTTTCAGGAAATTCTGGGTTGCCTGCTTTTCCTTTCCTTTAGCTTTCTTCAGCTCCTTTTAGATGGGTGTTGCAGGATGTTTATCTGCCTGGGGCCCCTTGCAATGCTGCCTCCCTTGTTTCTGCTAATACACTAGGAGATTCCTTTGTGGTAGAGTGCTGAGACACCTGGTGGTTTTCTGAGCTGGTTTCCCCCGATTCCCCTGCCCTCAATGAGGCACTTGGAGGTTCAAGTGTTTGTGTTTGCCTGCTCTACCACCTGGGCTTCAGGATCTCCTGGTTGGCAGTTGGAGGCTGTAGGGCTCTCACAGCTGATGTTGAGCTGGAATCAGCAGGGCTGGAACTTTAGAGTGACTCAAGGCTGCTTTCTTCACCTCCTTTCAGATTAATGTTGCAGGGTGCTTATGTGCCTGGGCCCTTTTGCAGTGCTGCTTCTCTTATTTTTGCTGAGGCACTGGGAGACTGGTTTGCTGTAGAATGCCAAATCACCAGGATCTCTTCCTAGTTTGCTAAAGTGAGGCTGGGCTACTGCTCTGCTGCTCTCCGTCTTTCTTCTGGTTCAGCTGTTCCATGGTTTTTTCTGGGGTGATATTTTCTGGGTTTTCAGAGGTTGATAGGGGAGGGTGAGAGCAACTACTTTTTACTCCACCATCTTGGCTCCTGGAAGCAGAAGTTGTTCTAGGGCATTATTTAAAAGTATTTGGAGGGGTTTGGGGGAGAGCTTAGCTGCCTTTTCTTTACCATCTTGGCTCTGCCCACTGTAAATTCCATTTGAAAGGAATTTGAATTTGAAATTGCTGGTAAACAAATATGCTGACATTTTTGTAGAATCCCACAGAGCTCTTCCCAGTCTCATTATGCCACCTCAAAAGAATTTCTGCCCCAATCCCAAACAGACTTGGGAAGTACTTGACAAGAAACAAACAAAACCTCTTCCTATTGAACCTGCACTGGATAATTCATGCTAACAGGTGTGGGAAAGATTGTATGAGTCTTCTGTGCCCTTATCTTGTGCCTTTAGTCCTTTACTGATCCACAGTAGTAATGGACAAACTTCTTTCTTCAATAGACTGCAAACTTCTGTTTCTATGAGGTTAGCTGTCCAAATTCTTGAGCTTGTAGTAACTCTCATGGGAACCTCTTGCAGATGCTGCTACAAAAGAAATTTACTTTCTCTGCTAGAAGACTGGATTCTGAGATTATGTCACTAAGAATATAAATATCTTCTACTTTAGTGAAGAGTTAGAGTTCAAAAACACTGCCCAGAAACTCCCCTCTTAAGACAACTCTCTGCTTCTTCCAAGTGTATTTTCAGGAATTCTTAATGAATCATCAAATTGCCTGCTATTTCTGAGCCTAGGAAAGTCCATTTGCAGGCAGCTAGGTGGCAGAGTGAATAGAATTTTGGGCTTAGTTTCAGGATGACCTGAGTTCAAATCAGAACTCAGATAATTTATTAGCTTTATGATCCTGAGAAAATCAACTAACCACTGTCTGCTTCAGTTTCCTGAACTATAAATTGTACATCTACACAGTCAAAGGCTTTTTTTTTTGGTGATGCAATTGGGGTTAAGTGACTTGTCCAAAATCACATAGCTGGTGAGTGTTATGTTTCTGAGGCCAAATTTGAACTCAGATCCTCCTGACTCAAGGGCCAGTGTTTTATCAACCACATCACCTGGCTTTTGTGTAGTCAATGAAGATGAAGTTTTTTTTTTCTTTTTTTTTATCTGGAAGTCCTTTACTTTCTGTACAATCCAACAAATGTTGGCAACTTGGTCTCTAGTTCCATTGCCTCTTTGAAAACCACCCTGTTAATCTGGTAATTCTTGGTTTACCTTTTGCTAACATCTAGCTTGCGAAATCTTAACCATAACCTTACTAGCATCTGTATGCCAAGCAATATTCAGAATACAGAACAATTGAATGCATTTTATATACCAGTAAAGTTGCACTTAAGATCCTGCAAGCTAAGCTCCAGCAATATGTGAGCTGAGAATTATAGAACTAGAGACTAAATTGCCATCATTTTGCTGCAGAAAGCAAGGAAGGTCCAGTAAAACATCTACTACTTCTTCATTGACCAGACTAAAGCCTTTCATTATGTGGATCACAACGAAATGTGGAAAGTCCTCAACTAGAGAGGAGTCACTTGGGGAGCCTGTATGTGGGCCAAGAAACAACAGCTAGAACCAAACATGGAGCAACTGATGGGTTTAAGATTGGAAAAGGAGTATGATAAGGCTCTAGATTGTTACTTTATTTATTTAACTTATATGCAGAGGACATCATACAAAATGCCAGGCTGAATGAATAAAAAGCCAGAATTAAAGTTGTCAGGAGAAACATCAACAATCTCAGATTTGCAGATAATACCACTTTGATGGCAGAAAGTGAAGTGGAATTAAGAAGCCCCTTGATGAGGGTAAAAGAGGATAGTGTAAAAGCTGTCTTGAAGCTTAAAAAAACCAAATAAACAAAACTAAAATCTTGGAAACTGGTCCCATCACTTCCTGGCAAATAGAGGGAGAAGAAATTGAAGCAGTTATCATATTTTATACCTTGGGTTCAAAAATTGTTGCAGATTTCAACTGCAGCCATGAAATTAAAAGATACTTGATCTTTTCAAGTAAAGCTATGGCAAATCTGGACAGCATACAGAAAAGCAGAAATTCTTATAATGTGGCATTATGGAACTGGGAAGGGCTCTGTGGGATTCTACAAGAATGTCAGCATATTCGTTTACCAGCAATTTCAAATTCAAATTCCTTTCAAATGGAATTTATAGTGGGCAGAGCCAAGATGGTGAAGAAAAGGCAGGGACTCACCTAACTGAGAAAAGTCTTTATACCCAAAGCAATGGTTTTTTTCTAGTAGCAATGTATGGCAGTGCAAATTGGACTACAAGGAAAGCTGAGTGCCACAGAATTGACACTTTTAAATTATGGTGCTGAGAAGACTTTTGAGAGTCCTATCAACAGCAAGGAAATCAAAACAGTCCATACTTAAAGAAATTAATTCAGGTTATTCATTGGAAGGTCAAATATTGAAACTGAAGCTTAAATAATTTGGCCACATAATGAGAAGATGGAACTCAGAGGAAAAGACCTTGATGTTGGGAAAGACTGAAGGCAAGAGGAAGAGGAGACGGCAAAGGAAAAAATGGATGGATAGTGTCATCAAAGCAACAAACATGAACTTGGACAGACTTTGAGAAATAGTGAAGTATAGAAGGACCTGGCCTGCTATGGTTCATGGGGTCACAGAGCTGAACGTGAATGAATGAATGAACAACAATAAAAAGAAAAGCAAATGGAGGATTATAATAGTACTTACTACACAAGATTGTTATGAGGATCAAATGAAATAATACTTATAAAGAACTTATCATAATACCTGGTACATAGTAGGTGCTTATTATTTATTCACTTCTTGCCTTCTCTTCTTGGGCTGAATGGGCATGCTGAAATTGTATGTTGTTATGGTCCCCTAACCAAACTACCAATTAGTACAGTAAGTAGGTATGTAAGTACACAGAGTAAAGCAAAAACAAATAGGAAACAAAACAAAAGATTGTAAAGAGGAACATTAAAGCCACTTGTCTAAATTGCTTCCTAAACTAATGAAGGCTGGCAAGGCCCAAAAAATAACCCTCCATCTAAAAAGTTGCAGAGAAGCTCCAGACATGTATTGTAAAATCAGACAAATGTTATTCTAATCAGGGCTTGCTAAGATGCCATTGGTAACTTTGCTATGCTAATGAGTAAATCCTAAGACATTAAGAGTAAGGACTAGATTGTGTGCCCCCACTAGAAATCCATATTATGTCACCCCAAAACCTGCCCCTTGAGCACTCTTCCAACTACTGTAGCACATGCTGTCCAAGTGTTTCCAACTCTGATCCAAAGTTAAGTAAATGATTCTGTGTGCCCTTTTCCCTCCCCCCAGATCTCTTCCCTGAGCTGTCTCCTACTCCACTTTTCATGCCCTCTGACTCTGTACTCTCTCTGAGATATTAAAGTATATTTGATACTTTACTCTCCTATTTGCTGCCGGTGTGATTATTCCCTGCAAATTTGTCCTGACCCAAATGAGGATGCCTTCATATTCTCCTTCCTTAAGGATTAGACCGGGTACCTGGCCTAAGACTTAATTTGCCCATAGCTGCACTTCCCAGTATAAGTATGGGTATTGTGAACCCACTGGTACTAAGCAAGGGCAGATGAAGGAACTCCACTCTCTCCCCCTTCCCCAAGCACCTTCCCTTAGATTTGGGCTTAATAAAACAATGGGCAAGGACATGTTTACTTCTATCATGTGCTTCCTTAGGAACTTTCAATATTCTATCACTGCCCAGGATGTTGCCACATCTTGAACTGGGACAGTCTAGTTTGGGGTCTTGAGGCTCTGGTTTATGTTTAGAAAAAAGAAGAAAGGTAGGAAGTTGACCAGGGACTTGAGAGTTCAGAAACTCCCTTCTCAGGCCTTCTGAATGGCAAGTGCTTCTATCAAAAGACAACCTTGAAAAAGTCTTGAGAGAAAGGTAGAGATAGAAATCCTCTTTGCCCATTGTATAGTGTATAAATGAATAATAAGGGTGAAAAGGAGAACTGGGTCTAAAAGTAGACTGTCTGCTATCTATTTATTATAGACTACTACAGAGTTTCTGGCTTTCAAACAAGATTGTCCTAAGAGTCTCAGCCAAATAAATTATTTTATTGGCAGCCATATTCACTGAAAACCATCTCTTATCCATCTCCTGTATATTGTCTATTATGTGCTAGACACTGTAATAAGTGTTTGTTGTCATATATATATATATAGATATAGATATAGATATAGATATAGATATAGATATAGATATAGATATAGATATAGATATAGATATAGATAGATAGATATAAAATTCTCACAATGATCTTACAATACAGGTACTATTATTGTTCTCATTTTACAGTTGAGGAAACTGAGGCATACAATGGCTTAGTGACTAATAAGGTCCAACAGCCTTAAAAAAGTTGTCCCAATCACTGAAACCACACACACACACACACACACACAACACACACACACACAAATAAAACAACCATATAACTATATAATATAGTAGAAATGGTAGTGGATTTAGGGGTCGGAGAACTAACTTTGAATCCAAAATTTTGTTACTTAAAATTCCATGACCAAAGAAACTAATGAAAAGTTAATTCAAAGAGACCAGACTTTAGAGATGCTATTGTCTCTACTGATTATTGATCTATTGCATTTTACTCATGCTAGGTTCCTGTTTAATATCTAGTACTGTGAATAGAACAATGCTTATGAACTGGGGAAAGTCAGCTGTTTATATAAGTACACATCATACCCCTCTAATCATCATGAAGCCTACAATCCAGCAGGGTAATAACATCGTCATAAATAAGCATTATACTCAATAAATTAATTATAAAGGAACAACACAGAGACATTGTCTTCAACTACAGCAGTATGATATATGTAGATATGGATATATCTGTATATATAGGTATATATTATATACATAAGTCACTGATAGGAAATCACATTCATTTTCCTACCATATTGGTGGCACTTGTCATCTATGACTACAGTGACTTCAGGGTCTTTTGCTATTTCAGATCATGTCTGCTGTTGTTGAGCCATTTTAGTCATATCTGATTCTCTGTGACCCCATTTGGAGGTTTCTTTGCAAAGACATTGGAGTGATTTGCCATTACTTTCTTTAGCTCATTTTATAGATGAGGAACTGAGGAAAACAGATTGAAGTGATTTGCCAGGGTCGCACAGCTATTGAATGTCTGAGGCTGTATTTGAACTCAAGTCCTCTTGACTCCAGGGCTGGCTCTATTTTACTGCTCCACCTAGAAGGCTCAGGGGATTGGGAATGGGTGAGCGGGTTCTTGTCTATGTGCCTGATATCCCATTTCTGACTCCCATCCCCCATTGGTGTTCTCTTAAATAGAGTTTTCTTGATACCAGTCATTTAAAACTTCTCTTAGGAAACACAGATCTTCCTTTTCTTATATTCCATTCTAAGTTTTTGAGGTTAAGAACCTTCTCATTCTACCAAAATACTGAGAATTCGATTTGATTACTTATCATAACCATATTACAGTTTATTTAACATTTCTTCATCTAGACTGTATGGGCTCAGCATCAACTATGTTATCTCAATCTATTCATTTCTCTGCATTTAACAACGATCATTTGCAATAATGAAACTTATACAAATAAAACCTCCATGATCACCTGTTAATGGAAACCTAAATGACTACCAATTGTCTACATTTATTAAAACTAGAAACTACAAGGTGATAATTAGAACATTAGAAAATATGAATCATAATGAGAGGGTCACAGGATCAATAATTTGCCAATAAAATTATATAGTTATCTGAAAGAGCTGAAGCTAGTTTATAATGGGAATGCATCAGTTTCTATAGGGCAATTTTATTTTAGCCTGGAGATAGTGTGAGTCATTAGATTCCTTATTGTTTAATTACTTCAGTATGTCCTGAACCATAATTGGTCAGAGCCTTGGTATAATACAGAACATTGTTAGGCATGCAACACTTGAAAAGAAATGGTAGGAAATGAATGTTTGTCAGTCTTTCATTGCAACAATGAAATTTAATCAGTGTCTGATGAAAGCATACATGCTCTAAGCTTAAACAGTTGATTCAGTCAAGTATTCTTTGAAGACCAGACAAAGCTTCTTATTCATTACAGTTAAAAGTATTTTTGAACTGATGGTAAGTGATCTGATCTGAATTTCTTGGAGGAAATATTTGTCATTGTATTTCCCTTATAACTATTTCCAACTCAGTCCCTATAGTTATTAAACTTCTGTGCTAGCTTTGAGTCATTGATCTGTCAAGCATTTAGGGCCCATGACATCTTCCTGTTTCCTTAGTAGAAACAGTTAGCTTAGCCTTAATCTAAAATTGGCATTTATTTTCTCACTTACAAAATATACTTTGACTTCTAAACTGATTGATAGTTGGACAGCACACAGGAAAATGCAACACGCTATCATCTTTTTTGAAGAAGTGTTGAATATGCCAAGGTGCCTGTACACGACCAAGTTATAATTTTTAAAAAATCTGATTCTCAGAAAATGAGTCAAATGACATTTTGCATGTGATTAAAATATTCTAATATAATCAGTTGCTCTAGAAATTGTACCTCACGTTATATACAATTCTAAATTAATGTTGATGATCAGTAGATGTTTAGCTTTCTTTCTTCAACCTGTCACATAAGTACAAATTAAAAAGGAAAAAAAATGCTCCATGGGATAAGAAAATAAAATGAATCTTGAAAAAACAGCGAAAAACTTTTTCATATGTTAGAAAATGAAATATTCCAGTTGAAGAGAAAGTAGTCTTTTATAGTAGAATGCTAGGAATGGAATAGAAGCTACTATTTACATAATTCTTTAAGGTTTGTAAAATGGTATATAAATATATTTGTGTGTATACACATATATATGTATAGGCATGCATATATACATATGCACACACACACAATACATACACACAAATGCATAAATATAGATATATGTATATAACATCTCATTTCATCCTCATAACAAACCCAAAAGGTGCGACATAGGAAAAACTGACATTGTTGCTAGGAGTCTAAGTGAGTTTCCTTGGGTCACACAGGAATAAATATCTGAACAGGGAGCTGAACTCAGATCTTCCTGACTAAGTACAATGGGCTTTCCATTGTATCCCTTGGTTGTCTCTAACAAGAAGCTGGAGACTGAGATTCAAAACCTAATGTTACCACATGCAAGTAAGTCTCAGTCTCCTTGAGTTTCAGTCTCATAGGCTCATAGGATTGTCCCTTTAGAACTGGAACAACCTACCTTAGAGGTAATCTAGTCTAATGGCTCATTTTAGAGATGATGAAACTGAGGCCCAAAAAGCTTAAGTGACATATCAAAGATCATTTAAGTAGTAAATGGTAGAGTTAAAATTTGATCCCAGATCCCATAACTCCAGATCAAATGTCCTGTTCTCTGTACTTTGTTGTTCAAGAAGCAACAAGGAATGGAAAAAAGGGTTGTAGATTCAGAGGACTCTGGTTCAATTCTATTGTATGTTTTTTTCAGTATCTGTATAACCTTAGACAAGTGGCCTAACCTCTCTGGGCCTTTTGGGTCCTTTGTAAAATGAGGAATTGAGCTACATGTTCTACATTGTACATGAATTATATGTTCTACATTGTACATTCTTTCCACTTCTAAATTTCTGACCTTATGATCTGTAAAATGAATCTTCACTTCCCATAAGGAAAAGATTTTGTAAAGAGATAGTCAAACACATATTATTATTCCTACACAGTGGGGGGGGGTTATGCTTTAATTAGAGGCAATAACAATAAAACTTCTATTAGTAGACACACGACTCTATATGCAGTCTCTTTATCGTCTCTAATGAATTAAATAGACCACATGGTCTATTAAATAATGCCAAGTACTTATCTCCAAATGGGTCTTTCTTGGAACCTGTTTCCTCAATTCTTCATTGTTATTGTCCTCCAGTATGCCACAAAGCCCAACTGATTTGCCTATAGGCAACATCTGCTTGCCAGGCATCTTCTGTCTGAGTCTGCTCTCTGTAGCTGTTAATGCTCTATCTCTCTTAAAATGACTTTGTTATTATTGTATTTATACTTTGCATTTACTTATTGCTGTCCATGCTGTATTTCTTCCCAAGAACGAAGGCTGTTTGAGAGAAGAGTTTATGTTCTATCCAATTCTGCATCGACAGCACTGAGCCCATGGCTTTGTACATGTTATAAAAGGCATAACATGGTAGGAACTGAATAAATGTTTGTTGAATTAAGTTGAAAGGCAGTAAGGCATATTGGCTAGGGCACTCAACCTAGAGTCAAAGGGATATAGGTTCAAATCAACCTCAGACACTTTCTGTGTGACACTGACCAACTAAATAAGTCATAATGTCTGTGCCTCAGTTTACTCATTTACAAATAGAAGACTAAGTCTTTTAAGCCTCATAGCTCTACATCACATTTAAGGTGTCTTATAGCTCTAAATCTAAGACTCTATGATCCTTTGTATCAGCATCATGGAAGGCACTGGAGTGATGCATAGAGGAAATATCCAAATGTTTAAAAAAAACAGATCAGGTGATTTTAGTCACTTCTAAGTTCAGAATAGGAGCAGCTAGATGGCACAGTAGATTGAATGCTACACATGGAGTCAAGAAGACTTATCTTCCTAAATTCAAATGTAGCCTTAGAAACTTACTAGCTGTGTGACCCTGACAAAACCTTGTTTGCCTTAGTATCCTCATCTGTAAAGTAAGCTCTAGAAGGAAATGGCAAACCACTTCAGCATCTTTGCCAAGAATACCCCAAATGGGGTCATGAAGATATTTAAATGACTGAAAAACGATTGAAAAACAACAAATTTCAGAATGACTTCAGTGAGCTGATGAGGAAATAAGTTTCATTAAGAGAGATATTCAGAAATAAGAAGTGGCAGTTCGATTGTAACCTTCCCTTCTCAGACCGTATCTGGAGTATTGTGCCCAGGTCTGAGTGACACATTTTAGGAAGGAAATTGACAAGATTGAGGGTATCAGGATGGCAACCAGTATGACAAAACTTCCTGAGATCATGCCAAATGAGGATCTCTTAATGTAAAAAGGGAGTTTTAATCTGGAGAAGAGAAGATATAAACTGATTAGGACAAGTGTTTTCAATTATTTGAGAGGCTGTGAGGTAGAAAAGAAAACAGATTTAGATTCCTTAGCAATGAAAATGGGGGGTTGGACTATGTTATTTCTACTATCCTATTGGGATATAAGTCTATCTTATATAGACTCACTGAAAATATCTTTAGTACAACTCTTCCAAGCAGACAGGAAGGCAGAGATGCTAAGAATGGCATATATCCTATCATTTCCCCATAATTTTGGCTTCTTCTGCTGTATTGCTATATTTGCAATCTCTTCATTCCACCCTGATTAAAGATTTTGAGGATTCAGTATGGCAAAATATATTTAAAATGTCATTGATAAATTGCAATGGGTCAATATCATGGCTATTTTATCCGAGGCAAAAGTTTTATCTGTGATAAAAATGATAATAAAGGTTTACATACATACTACTTTTAGCTTTGCAGAATGTTCCCTATCATCTATCATCTCTCTCTCTCTCTCTCTCTCTCTCTCTCTCTCTCTCTCTCTCTCTCTCTCTCTCTCTCTCTAGTTTCATGTGATCCTTAAAACACTGTGAGGTATGGATTACTATTATGCTCAGGTTATATATGAGGAAACTGAAGCAAAGAGATTAAGTGTCTTTGCAATGGTTACTCCTCTGGTAAATACTCAAGACAAGTTTCAAACCTAACCTTCCCTAACTTCAAGCCTAGTAATGTAAATACTATGTTATCTAATAAACTCTGAATCCAGTACAGTTCACTGATTGAGTTCTCATGGATAATTTGGAGTCTGTATTTCAAATAGAAATATATATTATTTGTTAGTTTACATAGGATAGTGAACTCCTGGTGATTATCCTAACATCTGATTGTGTCTGTGACATTTCTGTAACCTGTAGTAATATGCTACATAATTTTTCAATTTCCTTGCCTGATCCTCATCAGTCAATAATTCTGGCCCCTTTAAGGAAAACCTTTATGCAATTTTTGGTGGCAAAGACTTAATCTTCAATTATTATCATAGTCCTTTCTATTTTTAGAAATAAGTCTGTACAGCTCAGTCATTTGTTTGGCACTGTTTTTGATAACATATTTTGGCCTGAGTTCATGTGGAAGACATTTCTGGAGGGACTTTCCATTTCAGCCTTGCATCTTAGATATTTCAGAGACTGCAACCAGAGTTAAACCATTTTTACTTACTTCAACAAATCCACTGCCTTTTATGTATTGTCTACCTTACTGCTGTTCAATGGTGGTTTCAAAAGTGGTATTCCTACTCCTATTATTATTATCATTAATAAAAATAAGAAGAAGAATGTAGAGCAAGCTCACTGAATATACTATCATCAATAAGGAACTTAATACTAATTTTTTAAGTGATTAAAATTAAAGGTCACAATTGGAAAAATATTATATGCTTATCAAATTTTAATACAAAGATAAGAATTAATAATATTATATTAGTAATAATATTGAAGAGATTAGACAAGAATAATAGATTTGAAGGCATAATACTTGCTCAAACTCTAGTTTTGCTACTAAGTAGGTATAATACTTTGAATAAGTCGTTCAAAATCTTCTTGACACCTTACTGTCATTTCTAAGTTGTTCAGTTGTTTTTCAGTTGTGTTTGATTCTTCATGATTACATTTGGGGTGTTTTTGGCAAAGAAACTGCAGTGGTTTGTCATTTCCTTCTCCAGCTCATTTTATAGATGAAGAAAATGAAGCAAACAAGGTTAAGTGTCGCCACGGTCATAAGCTAGTAAATATCTGAGGCCAGATTTGAACCCATAAAGATGAGTCCACTGTGCCACCTCACTTCTCTACCCTCATTATTAAAGTCAGTGATAATACTAACATAACAGAATAAATCACACATTTGCATATTACGAATAGTTATATAACTGTTGCATTCACCTTATCAGAAACCACAATTTTAGAATAAGCAGTGGCAGGCAAGAGGCATTTGTAGAGTTATAAGTGGTGATACTGACTCAGTAGCTAACATCATTCCTACTTGGGTAATAATGAAATCATGAGTTCCACAATGCTTAAAAAATACTTTAGATAGGGGCTTTGCCCTTTTAATGTAACATAAAATGGAGATTCTCACAACTTTGGAGCATTACAAATCAACATTTTACTCACAAAGCTCTACTTCCTAAATTTACCAGTGAGTTATCATACTTTGTTTCTTGACCTAAACTTGCCATGAAATATTGTTAGGGGAAATTAAGGGGTTGATGTGAAAATATTGGGGATTAGAGAGATGGGTTCAGATATCATTACCTTAAGAACTATGGTCAAGAAAAGTCCGATATTTTAGTTACTTTTGTTGCAAATATAATATGAAACTTTTTGTCATGTGATTTCCATTTTAAAATTAACATAAAAATAGTCCATGACTTATATAAGGTGACACTCCTTTTTTGATGCTCAGCAAGCAGACTACTGTTAAAATATTAGTAATGGGAGACGGTATGCCTTTGTGGATAAAGTATTGGATTTGGAGTCTGGAAAATGATTTCAAATACTGTGTTGACATTTAGCAGCTGCGTGACCATGAATTTCATTTCAATTCCCTAAACCTCAGGTGGGATTTTAACTGGGACTTGAATGAAGTCAGAGAATCAAGGAGGAGGTGATGAGACAAAAAAAAAATTAGAAGAGGAAGAAAGGTAAGCCTGGAAATATAGTTGGGAAGCAAGGAGTATTCTGACTTTGCCACCACTACTAATGGTTTAAGGTTATGCATGAAAATGTAGCCAGTGCTGGATAGGGTGGGCAGGAATGCCACATGAAATGGAAAGGTCACAAATGGCAAACAAAGCTTGGAGAAATCTTTTCAGGCAACAACCACACTTTTCCTGACCCACAAAAAAAGCCATTGATAATTGTGAAAACAGAGGAGCTTACCTTGCATGTCTAAGTGGGGATAAGTGGAATCTGTGACACCAAGGATATTCTGCCATAAGGACCAGGGGGAGGAAGCAGAAGTATTAAATAGTAAGGTAGAAAAGATAAGGAAGAGATGCCTTTGGACAAAAGTGGCAGTCGCTTTCAAATAGTAAGTGGCTGGTAGCAAGGGGTAGTATCATTTGTAAATTTATTGGAAGAGTAGATGAAGCAACTTAATTACTTAGAAATCTAGCTTCTTATTTCCTTTTCCATTAAATGAAGTCCAATTATTTGTGTTTTTGTCATAGTGTTCATTTTGAATGAAAGACTAGAAAGATTTAATGGATCTGAGTTCCTGATAACCTATACTATTTACGAAAAAAAATTGGTACAGGGCATTTGCAATTTGGATCTCTTTCCTTATAAAACTGAACACACATTCCTGACTATTGGTGAGTCAATAATACTATCTTCACAGAAGAAATCATTGGTGATAGCATTGGTTTCCTGAACTATCCCTTTGATTTTGAATATTTTGAACTACATTGATCTATACCATTGCTTCTTCTTGGATAGGAAAACTACTCCAAAAGCCAGACTGTGGTCAATTTGGTACAAACCTATAAGAAACTGCTTGAAAGGTGTGTTGACAGAGGGTTGGTTTTTGAATCTAGATAACCTATATTTAAGTTCTGCTCCTGACACTAACTAGCTGGGAACCATGGGCAATTCACTTAATTTCTCAGGGAACTTCTAGGATGTTAAATTACAAGCAAGTTTATAATTTGCATGAGTGTACAAGAAGTTTTCCATACTAATGAAATCTAAGGTCAAGGGAAGAAAGAAAATAATTCTAGTTTATGACAGCTCAAAAGCATCAATCATTCCATTTATACCTCTAAGCAATCAATGCTGTCACCGAACTGGACAACTCTGCCCCTTGAAAACATACTGTGCATTCATTTTTTTTTCATACTTTGCATTCATGCCTTTGTGCCTCAGATCATAGAATCAGCAATGGAGAGCTGGAAGGCCTAAGGAGTGTCAAGGTCAAATTACCTCATGTTACTGATGGGGCAGCTGAGGCCCAAGGAAGTTAAATGATTTACTCAAGTTCACACAGATAATAAATCAGCAGAGCCATGATCTGAACACAAATTGTTTTACTCCAAATCCTACAGTCTTTACACTGAACACTTCCTTGCCTCTTCTTTGCCTACTAAATTCCTCAAAGCTTCAAATTCTTCCTTTGTCTTTCACAGAAATTAATGCATAGGAAAGACTTAAGTACATTGTACTCTTTATTTTCTTCAAATGAGTATTTTTGCAAGTTTTTTAAAATTCCCATGAAGAGTTTCATTATATGTCCCAAAATAAAAGCATTTAAGCATTCCAATCTAAAATAGTTTGGTTTATCCCTCCTCCCCCCCAAAAAAATATTGAACTAATCCTGTTCTTCTCTATAATCTGTGATTTTAGTGATAGTTGCCCTGTTCGGTCATCTTGCCATTGCATAGGCTAAAGATTAAAGAAAAATTCTAATCAGAAGAAAAAAATACTTTCTTCCCTTTCCCCTCCTCATTTTAAGTTAGGAATATGTTTATTCTGATCATATATTTCTAGGTACCATTACAGGAGAATATGAGTGTTTTTTTTTATTTGGTTGGTTTGTTTTGTTTGTTTTTAATCAAGACAATGGTAGAGAGATATACCAAGAATGAGTCTGGGCACATCATCAAACTCATCAAGGAAATAAAAATATTTTCTAATAAAATATTCACTTGGAAAAAATAAATAATAGAGTTCAGCATTCTCAAGAATCTTTTCTATGGATTACATACTATGCAGGACAGAAGAAACCTTTAGGGCTTGAGGAACTTAGTCATGCCAAGAGATGGATTTGGAATGGCAAGTGCCTTCAACCATAGGTGCATAACCTTAGGACAGACAGCTGTTTGGGCGTTCCCGGCTGGAACTCATGCCCTCAGCAAACACATTTGATGTTCATTCATGGTCTCTTGGCTGCATACACTCGCAACCATCTGTGAGGATGGCATGTTGCCTGTTTACAAGTTGGTGAGCCTGTTCCACTAGGAAGAGGGTGCCAAGTAAATAAGGTTTTGGATGGGCAGCTTTCATAAGACTTCAAATCCAGTTGCCATGACCAGTCCTTCCTCTGTGTATGATAAGAAAATCTTATTTGTATGGAAAATCTATTTTATATTTTGAAGAATATTTTAAAATTGACTTTATTTAGAAAAAAATGGACTCTATTTAAAAGAATAGGGAGAGTTTTGTGTATGTTTTTTTTTCTTCAAAGGTACTATTTGTATTTTTTAGTGTTATATGTTGACAAATGATAATCTTAGTGCTGCCTATTTCAATAATAATTTATTTTGCATTTAGGTGCTTTTTGCCTGGTATAATTTTATTTTTATATATTATTAAGTTCTTTAAGATATTTTTACTTTAGATGATTTATCCAGTTTTTGCAAAACTTCATCAATTCTCTATCTTTTTATAGTCATATATAGAAATGCCAGTTTATAATTAAAAAAATAGAAAATTGTGCTTTGATTTTCAGAAAAAAATACAAAGTGAAAAAACTCAGTAACCAAATTATAGTCATAAACTTAAGTAATGTAAGAGATCTTAGTGAAGCTACTTTATTTTAAAGATTAGGAAATGGAGGCTCAGATAGGTTATGAAAGTTTCCTAAGGTCCTAAATATGGTAAGTGTGGAGTGGGGACATAAATTATAGTCTTACAACCCTGTCATGGTATTTTAACTCTGTGCATCACTTAAAGAAAACCCACATAGTTAAAAACTAAACTGCTTTATGTATCTTTTCTACACTTTGGATTTCATGAGTGTCTGGTGCTCTGTGGTGTAGAAACTCCCTCCACCAGTGGTCAAGAATATTGCTGTAATATGTTGATGCTTCACATTGATGTTAATATGCCCTCCAGAAGTACAGGTCATAATGAGTTAGGAGTTGAATCGGCATCAACCAACACATATGCTATTTTCTCAATTCTATAAAAGATTAAGAATGTTGTAAATATGAAATTCAAAGCAATCTTGGATGAGCCATAAAAAGTAAACTATTTTCACTATATGAATAGAGGAATTTTAAAATACAATGAATGAGTAAATATAGAAATCAAGAACACAATAGTGCCTTAGAGCTAGAACAGACTTCAGAATTAATTACTAATCCAAAACCATCATTTTGAAATATGAGGAACCCAAGGTCCAGAGAGATTATATGAATTTCCCTGAATAGAGAAGTAGATAGTGACAGAGCTAAGACTAGAACCTAGGTCTCCCGAACTGATAGTTTTCTTTTACAACATACTGATGTTATTTTCTGAAGTTTGAAAAAGGACAGCAAGGTGTTGCAGTGGATAGAGTGCCAGGCCTGGAGTCAGGAGTCTTCCTGAGTTCTATTCTTGTCTCAGACACTTACTGGCTATGTGACCCTGGGAAAATAACTTAGCCATGTTTCCTCTTCTGTAAAATTAGCTTGATAAAGAAATGGCAAACCACCCCAGTATCTTTCCCAGGAAAAATTCAAATGGGATCATGAAGAGTCAGACATGATGAAATAACTGAACAATAACAAGAAGGAAAAAAAAATCAAGTGGAGGGGTAGTAGATCTATATGAACAGGGCTATGTGAAGTCTAAAGATATAAAGGGAGTTAAGGAAATTTTCATAGAAAACATGAATGATCAGGTTATAATCTGGTTTAAATGTATATAATAAGAGTGAGACAAGCTTAGAACATGAGCCTAGGCATGAGCACAGGCAAAGAAATGGGAAAGCACAATTTGTTTGGAACACAGAAAATACTTCTCTTAATTGTAGTATCCATTTATATGAAGAAGCGCAATGAGATAATGCTGGAAGTAGGTTTGTGCAAGATTATGGGGGTTCTTAAATGTCATGAGCATGAACTGCTAGACTCATAACATAACAGGCAGTCACTGATTTTTTTTTTTTTGAGTAGAGGAATTGCATGACCACAGCACCTCAGAAAGCCTTCTTGCATTTTTTTTTAATTAAGAATTCAAGATGCATTAGCAGGAACTTTCAAAATTATAACTCCTTTTAAGAGAACTCTACTATCATGATTTCCATTAAAAAATAAAGATATATATATATTACCCCGTATGTCCTCCCCCCAAAAAAAGACATAGAGTAAACAAAAATAAAAATGTCTAGTGAATTTGTAAGCTAAAATTGTGATTAAATCTCTCCCATTCTGGGTATCACAACTGTGTTATGTCTGGTTACCATGTTTTGAAGGATTTATATAAAATATTTTTATCCATCGAATCTTTCTTCTGGTGTTAAAATCCTTATTAGAGCTTTTACAAGCTAGACTATAGAATTTTATCAAACTTAGTAAGCCCAAAACTGCATAATTGTGTTACCTTGGAAATTTTCTTCCCTTTTATCTTTTTGTCTGAATATCCAGTGGCTTAATAGAGATGGGTGAAATGAACACATTTAGTCAGTGTTATCTAACAGATAATATGATGCTACAGACTCAAATTTTCTTGAATTCATATACTTGAACTTTTTGTAAGAGAAAAAAAATAAATTAGTTCCTTTCTTTAGCAATTGCAAAAGTTAAAATTCTGGGTATTTAGTTTTCTTTCCTTCCAATCACCTTGTGAGGTTAAAGTGCCATGTAAATTGTCATCTGTTCTGCAAATATGAACAATTAAAATGAATACCATCATTGAAGACTACACTTTAAATTACTTCGAGATTATTCAATAGAATTTCATATAGCAATACTGAGAATTTGAAGACTTTATTGTTTTGAATTTCAATATAAAATTGAGGCAGCATCTTTGTTCCGTATGTTGGAACATGGCTTGCAAGCCTCAAAGGAAAGGTATTTATTTTCTGTGATTTAGGATATGAATCTATTCATAAAGTGCAACAAGCTGCATAGTCATAAACATCAATCTCTAAATTGAAACCAGAAAGTGTATCATAGTGAGAATTAATCTATAAAGTTATAAAGCATAAACTAAGACCCAAAAAGTTTAGAAAAATTTTAAAATTTTTGTTGAAGTTTCACAATCAGCATTTATTATGAGCTCACCAATGTTCATATATAGTCTACGATTAGGATCACAAATAAATTTTAATAATTTTATGTTTTTCACAAATTAAATTTCCTACTCAAAATGTGTTTTTTTCTGAATTTCATAATTTAACCTTTAAGAAATTTTATAATCTAACCTTTTAGAAACCCCACCTTCATACACTAATTCTGTAAGATCACATTTGTAATGAAACATCATGATTTTGGGGAGTGGAATACATCATTGTTAATTTAAATTTTAATATGAAATTTATTATTGCTAAGTAGTATATCTTATAACTTTAAAAATCACACATATTAGTACAAGTTTGGGAAGTCTTGGCTAGGAAGCAGTTCATGCGAGAAAGACCTATTGATTCTACAGTCATTATAAGCCAGCAGAGGAATGTATTAAGAAATAAGATGAATCCAATATTAGGCTATATTAATACATGATGGTGTCAAGCATAAGGAAAGTGGGAGTTTTGTTATAGCCTTTCCTAAGCAGACCAAATGAGGAATAATGTGTCTAGCTCTGGGTGCAAAATTTTGGAAGGGTCTTTGACAAAAAGGAGTTGTTTTTGTTTGTTTTTGTTTTGTTTTGTTTTTGTACATGATCATGAAGCATTTAATGCATTAATGAAGAGCTGCCAGATCTGAGGATGAGAAAAAGCCTAGAGAAGGGGAGATTTAGGAAGGTCCATCCAGGAGGACAGGTGCAGTAGGATGTGATTGTTAATTCGAAATATTCCACAGTGAATTAACCCTTCTAAACTATTTCCCCAAGGGGCAGGTAGGTGGTGCAGTGGATACAGCACTGGCCCTGGAATCAGGAGGACCTGAGTTCAAATCTGCCCTCAGACACTTGACACTTACTAGCTGTGTGACCCTGGGCAAATCACTTAATCCCATTGCCTAACAAAATTAAAATATATATATAAATAAACTATTTCCCCAAGTCCCATTGAAATGAGTTGGTTGATTCCCTTTCTTGAAGATGTCTTGAATACTACTCTCAGATTTCTAGGGCTAACACTGAGCATCTGGGTTTTACTTCTAACCATAAACATTTTGCTTCCCATTAAATACTGCCTAGGCCTCATCATCATTTTAGCAATGATATTTACTAAAATGATAGAGTAAAAAAATATTCACCTCAAAACAGCCTAGAGATGATATAACCGCAAATATACAGAGTCCACAGAAATTGTGATCACAAAGTATAAAAGTACCGTGAGAGCTAAAGGAAAAACTTACAATTCCTTATTACTTCTTGAATCCATATCTGCCACTCTTTTCTGGTGTAAGGGGGTTATTCTCTATGAAGCCACTTCTTCCTTAGGCGATTATCTTTCTATATCAGTGTTTGCCTATGTTTGTTCTTAGAATATTTCTCTGTACTCCCTAGATAGATACATTGTCTTTTGTCTCCTACTAAATGTACAGTGAAGGATCAGGGAAGCCTAGGAGTATAGAAGAAAGAAGGAAGGGGGAGAGAAAGAAGGGGGAAAGGAGCAGAATGAGAATAAGGAAAAGGGAAAAGTGGTAGAAGACAGAAAGAAAGGAAGGGAGGAGAGAGGGAGAAGGCAAACGAAGAAGAGGAAAGAGGAGGAGGGAGAGAAGAAGGAGGGAAGGGGGGAAAAAGAAGGAGGAGGAAATCTAGAGGAAAAAAAAGCATACTTTCTCCTATTGCCAAAGAGCAATTTCCTATGAAGGCATTGACTGACTAAAACTAATATTTTACATTAAATCTGTGGCATCTGTTTTCCTACTTTAACACCTTTTCTGCTTAGCCTTTTATGAACCACAGACCTCAACTCAAAGTAAACAGTACCATTTCTGTTTGCTCTGTACTTTGGGATAAAGAGAGGGAGGGATAGGAGTAGAGGGACTGAAGGGAGATGTCAGTTACTGTCAGCTGCATGATATGCCCCCACAATACTGCTACCACTATCAGACAGTGCTACCTAAATTATCAGTAACTCAGTCAGCAAGCATTTATTAGCTGGTACCCTTGACAACAAGAACTTATTAAATGGAATAATCAACAATATTTATTGTACATATTATACACCAGGCACTGTGTTAAGCACTGAGTATACAAAGAAAGGCAAAAACACAGTCCCTAACCTCAAGGAGCACAGAGTCTAATGAGGAAACAACATGCAAGCAACTGTATACAAACAAGATACTTTCAGGAAAAATGAGAGATAATCAGCAGAGAGCCAACTACATAAACAAATTCTTAACTATCAATGAATTGTGATTTGCATGATACCCTCCTCCAAGGCAAAGCAATTATTAATATTAATAATGATGATGATGATGATGATAACACCATTCCCTCTGGCCTTTGATAAGTTTTAAATTTCCACATTACCATCTTCTTTGTGTCATGAAATCAAAGTTCTTCCATTAAAATATATGAGGATCATGACACAATAGTAATACGTAACAATACTTTATACAATACTTCATAGGGCGTGTTCAGGACAGGGAAGACTAGTACTTCTTATGTGAAGGCTGCCAAGCCTTTTCCAAGGCTACTTTCCACCTTTGGTGTCCACCTGTTCCACCTAACTCTCACCTGTGATTTCAAGAAGCTGTAGCACACTCAGTGGCCACACCCTGGTAAACTATTTCAGCAGATGGGCTAAACCAGGTTGAGGGTAACCGAGGGGTCTCAAACCCATTGGTGAGTTAGGGGGGTGTCTACCTCAAGCATGTGAAAACTTTCCATGGTGGAATGGGCAGATGAGAACAATTTGTTCCAATGGCCATAAAGGCAGCTGAAGCAGGTGCTGGGAGCACTTAGATCTTGGTTAGACACTGAGGACTCCAAGGTCACCCACTGCATCTTAAGCCATCACCACTTGTCTTGATTTTTCCCTGCCACTGAACTGTGATGACTCTAGAGGAGAGAGTGAGGTGGACTTCATGCAACTCTGCCTTGCTTAGATACAATTTATGCTCAAATCAAAAGACATCACCCATACCATTTTACTTATTTCAAAGTTCTGTGACAACAGGCAAGTGAAGGAGCAGGGCCAGATACACTGGGAATGGTAGTCACAATCCTGCACGCAGGTGGCCCACGCCATAGGGTCATTTTCTCACTGGAAGCAGCAAACACTGAGGTCCTTTCTTGAACTAAACTGCCAAGCATTCAAACGCTGCTTTAGAGAGTGCTATTCCAAAGGACTGGACACATTGTTCTAATGCATAATGTGTGCTTGCCAAAAGACTACTTTATGGAGAACTCACACAAAGCAAGTGTTCACATGGTGGTCAGAAGAAGTGATACAAGGACATTCTCAAGGTCTCTCTTAAGAACTTTGGAATTGATTGTGTGACACGGGAGACACTGGCACAGGAACATTCGGTGTGGCTTGCCCACATCAGAGAAGGTGCTGTGCTCTATGAGCAAAGTGGAATTGAAACAGCTCAAAAGAAACACAAGATGTGTCAATTTAGAGAATACATCCCAAATGTTCACACAGACTATTTGTGCCCAACCTGTGGTAGAGCATTCCAAGCTTGGGTTGGTCTGAATCAGCCGCAGTGGGACATACTAAAACTTAACTCTAGCATAGCAGTGTCATTTTGGTCTTCTTTGAGAATGAAGGACAAGAACCAAGAATACTTTAATATCTATTGTATTATCAGCATCACCAACAAGTCATATAGTAAAACATTGAAAAAATGAGTCACTAGACAAGGAATTTATAATGGAAGAGATGGGTTAAAGAAAAAGACTGGATTATGAAATGCTGCCCGCATGGTATATTATATGGAGGTCTTAGATGCAAGCGTCATAAAGACCCTACAGCTGGGAAGTTAGGTGAGAAAGCATACACACACACACACACACCACAGCACATGTATATAGGAATTTAACAGTTGGAAAGCACTTCAAAACCTTGGATGTGGTAGGCACTTAATACACGCTGACTAAACTTAATTGAATCTAACCAATTCTCAACCTCCATAGGAATCTCTTTTAAAATATTCCCAGTTAGGTTGACATCTAGCCTTCTCTTGAAGACCTCCAGTAAAAAGGAAGACATGAACTCCACGGGCAGACTATTTCACTTTCGGACAGATACAATTGCTAGGAAGTATTTCCTTGAATTTTCTAATTTTCAGAGTGTTTCCTTGCATGGAGCTAAAGTCTGATTTTCAGCAACTTGTACCCACTGCTTCTAGTCTGATTTGAGGAGTGAATGATGAGTAAGTCTAGTCCCTCTTTTATATATAGTACTTCAAATACTTAAAAATAATTCTCAGGTCTTCTGTAGGTCTTCTCCTTATCCACATAAATAACTTTAGTTTGTTCAATTGCTATATTATGTGGTGTGGTCTCCAATTTGCTTAACATTCTCTTCATCATTCTGTATATATTTTTAATTTGTCAGATATTTCCTAATGTCCTAGAAATGATATTTAGAATTCCTCCTCAAACAGCAGATATAATAAATAGTCAAGGATTTTTTTTAAGGGAAGAAAGCTAATGGAGTCCTAATTTGTGATTTCAATGGTATAGACAGCTCCCTGTGTGACAATTCTCTGCAATGATGAAAACTGGTAACTCATAGTCTTAATCATAGTATGTAGCATTAAAATTTGAAATGACTGGTCTATGTCTTAACAGCTAATTTATATCAGAAGCAGGACTTGAACGCAGGTCTTTCTGACTCCACATTCAAACCTCTGCCCGTTGCAGAATTCTGCCTTTACAAGCAGACAATGTCGAAGTAAAGAA